>NC_053433.1:40976770-41210265 GCF_007990345.1 Gossypium hirsutum
TAGTTGGTTTGAGCTAATACTAAACGAACTCAAACAAGCTGAATTGAGCTGGACGGAGCTCGATAACCTGGAAATGAGCTAGGATCAGCTTGCCAACAATGCATGGGTTCTTTGGATAGTTGCTTCGAGCTGATTTTGTGAGCATTGTCCATTGGTTTCAACCAAGGTTTTGCATTAGAGCTAAAAAGCTCCTAGGAAACGTTTATATTGCAATGGTCATTAGAACTTCAAATAGTTGGGAGCTCATTGTCGAGTAATGAGTCCAGGGCATGCTCATATCCAGTCTCTCTAACCAATCAACCCATGTATCTTGTTCTCTCTAAGCTAGTCCAGTACAATGGAGTTCGGCATTTACGACCATATAAAGCTCATACGGTGCCATCTTTATACTAGATTGAAAACTATTATTATACGTGAATTCAACCAATGGTAATATTTTCCCAGTTGCCTTCAAACTCTAAAACACAACAGTGAAGCATATCTTTGAGAATCTGAATAACTCTCTTGGACTGACCATCTGTTTGAGGATAAAAGGCGGTACTGAAATGCAACCGTGTACCCACAACTTCTTCCAATTTCTTCCAAAATCTCGACATAAACCTCGGATCTCTATCCGAAATAATAGAAACTGGCACCCAGTGCAATCTGACAATTTCAGAAATGTACAATTCAGTTAATCTATCATGAAAATCTGTACGTATGGAATGAAATGTTCAATTTCGTCAAACGATCAATAGCAACCCAAATAGCATCTTTCTTTTTTGGAGATAAGGGTAACCCCGATACGAATCCATCGTAACTCTATCCCACTTCCACTCAGGTATCATCAATAGCTGTACTAGTCCAATGACACTTGATGTTGGGCTTTAACTTGTTGAAAATCAAGCATCTTGACATAAACTCTGAAATGTCGCATTTCATGCTCGACGACCAGTAAAACTGTTTCAATCATTGTACATCTTAGTACTCCCAGGGTGAACAGATAAACAACCACTGTGTGCTTCGTGTAGAATTTTTTGAATAAGCTCGAGATTCCTTGGCACATAAACTCTACCATAGAATAGTAAACAATCATCAGATCTGATCTAATACTCTGAATCAGTAGTCAACTCGCATTGTACTCTTTTAGCTTGTATTCATTATCACTTTTCTGAGCTTGCGAATTTGCTGAGAAATACGGCTTAGCTTTTACTCAGCTAAAATCAAACCTCATTAGACAAGTTACTATGTCTTATTGCCACAATGAAATAAGATTCCTACTAAAAGTCCGCTACCTGCTTTCTCTTAAAGATAATCATAGCTAACTCATAGTCTTTCAACACTCGAGCCATCTTCGTTGTCGAAATTCAAATCTTTCTGAAATTAATACTTCAAGCTCTTGTGGTCAGTAATATGTGCACTTCTCACAATGAATGATGTCGCAAATTTTCATGCGAAACATAGTACCAATTCTATCGTGTGTTAGATAATTCTTTTCATGCGTTTTAACTGTCTAGAAGCATAAGCTATCACTTTTCCTTTTGCATTAAACATATCCCAAACCGTTCAATGACATGTCACTAAAATCACAAACTCTTTACCGACTCAAGCTGAACTAAAATTGGTGCTTCAGTTATAGTTCTTTCAACTATTCAAAACTTTGTTGGCATTTCTCATGTAATGCCCCGAATTTGGGCCTAGAAGTATTGGGCCTTGAGTATGGATCCGTTAGGAGGTTGTATATAAGGATTTAATTGTACAAGAAATGACATAATTAAATGTCTGCTTTGGTGGTTAATGGCCCTGAGAAGTATTGGAGAAATCTTGGGTTCAAACTTAGGCTTTAGCAAAAATTTTTGGTTTTAAGTGAATAAAACCCTGGGTGCTTGGATGAGATCCACTAGAGATCAGAAATTGTTGAAGAAAGAACAATATGTTTCTTTTATCCCTTCCAGACGATTGGAAAATCAAGAAATAGTTAATATATTCAAGATAATTACGTATTTACAAAATACCGTCTCAATTCATCCTATTTCATCAGATCCGGGATGTGATATGGTTCCGAAGGATGAACTGGGCAGTTCCAATAAGATTTCATTCTTTGAAAAAAATCCATTTTTTGATTTATTTCATCTATTCCATGTAAATTATTGTGGTAGAAAAATAACACAAGAAACCATGTGGTCTAGTGGTGGTGGCGTCATTAAGGTTGCAAGGAAGCCTAGGTTCAAGTCTTGGCTCTTGCAATTTATTTTGGTTTTTCTTTTAAAGGAACCTAGACTTTGGCCTATAGACCTTATAATTAATTGAGGATATTTTGTGACAGAGAAAGAGCCTTGTGGTGTAGTGGCAAGGTGGCGTGTTGTGTAACTATGAGGTCTAAGGTTCAAGTCTTAGGATGTGCAATGGAGTAGTTATTTTGCTGTTTGAGTTGTGTAGGATGTGGAGTTGGACTGGAACTCTGTGGTTGAAGTGGCCATAAAAAATAATGAATTTTCCTAATGTTGAAAGTAATCCCACATAGGGAACTGGCTTTAAATAGAACGAACAAGATGAGTTGGTGGTCACTGGTTTTAGGAGGGATTATTTCATACCTGGTTCACCAAAGTTGAAGATCGTGTACTTTGACGCGTTCTCATAAATAGTTGTGTATTCGCGCCCTTCTTTGTTGGAAGTCGACAAAGTCGAAAAGTCAAAACTTCAGAATTTGAGGCCTCACAAGCGTGCGATCGCTCGTGTGGTAAATCGAGCCCACGAAACGTGGGCGTACGTTGAAGAAGGCCACCATGAGTGATCTTAAGGGTTTAGGGTAAACTTCACTATTAAGTGGGACGTAGATAGACTTGTCATGTCGTGCACACGACTTAGGTAGTTCTGAGCCACGTTAGGCCTAGATGGGCCGTGTGGGCCAATGGCTCATGGCCCGACATGGATTAGATTCACGATAAGTGATGAACATTGGATTGCGCTATGTAGGTCACATAGCTGTAATTGAATTTAGGCTAATTGGGCCACATGAGCATGTGGGCCCACTTAGGCCGAGTGATGGGCCTTGGGCCCATTTACACTGTTATGATCATTTACACTGAGTATGACTTTGCATACACGTATTATTTATGACATGACATACTGAATGGGATTGGGTTTCTATTGACGGAGGAAGTGTACGGCCAGTAGCCGTTCTGTACAAGGCTTTCAGCCTTTCTGTGATACTTATAGCTTATAGCCGTTCTATTAACTGGCAGTGTTGCTGTGATATTTACGACCTTTAGCCGTTCTGTCTACGATGTTGAGCCGTTTTGTTGACTTAGTGCCGCAACCGGTGCTAAGCTTGGTGTGTTGGCTGGGTGGGTCGATTTTATCCTACCTGGTGTGTTGGTTGGTACGGGTGGTGTATTGGTTGGACGGGGCTGGATATCTGTCTGCATATCTGCATCTGATATTGATTATGTATTGGGCTTAGGACCACTGATTCTGTTAATGAGCTAGGCCTAATTGTTACTGATATTGAGAATGGGCTAGGCCCAATTGACTCTGATGAGGGCTGAGACCCAAGTGAAATTGCACTGGCTTAGGTCCACACTCATTGTTCTTTTACTGTAATGGGCTCCGGCCCAGACTGATTCTGAATTCTGTCTGCTTACTAACTATTTTAATTTAGGAGGGGATTACAAAATAAGTTTTCATAAACTCACCCCGTTTATTAATTGTGCAGGAAATCCCAGTCTTAGGCAATTTAGAGCCGCGAGAGACTCGGAGGTGGCCACACGACCATGATGCTCTGCTGTAGACTTTTTATTTAATTTTATGTTTTAGGGTTTTAATTCTGTAATAGGCCTTTGAGGGATTAATATTTATTGGGCTTTTGATTTTCTTATTTAAAACTGCTAAACACGAATTTTCAAAAATTAATAACTATTTTCAAAACATTTAAAAACAGACAGTTTATATTTCAAACTTTAGTAGCTTCCACGATTTGAAATAACTTAAAGTATCAATACCAGACATTAAGTAGACATTTTTGTCGAGATGATTTGCTAACCTCAAGCAAAAGATTTTAATTATAGATATGAACTTTTAACGACAACTCAATTTTTGAACGATGCTTTGATGTGACACGCCAGATTCGGCCATAAATTCTAGGCCAGGTTTGGGGTGTTACATCTCAGACCACTCAAGCTTCACATCTTTTTGTAACAATTGTGTCATGGGTGTAACAATCATCAAGAACCTTTTACAAAACACTGATAGTAGCCAGGTAATCCCAGAAAATTTCTGATTTAATACTTTTCTTGGTGGTTTTCACTCAACAACTATTAAAATCTTACTCGGATTAACTAGAATACCTTCTGCTGAAACAATATGTCCCAAAAATCCAACTTCTCAGAGCCAAAACTCACATTTACTGAATTTAGAAATAGTTGCTTATCTCGTAAATTCTGCAATACAATTCTCAAATGCTTGGCATGCTTAGATTCATCTCGAGAATAGATCAAAATGTCATCAATGAATACAACAACAAATCTGTCCAAATACGATCTAAAGATTCAATTCATCAAATCCATAAATACTGTAGGAGTGTTAGTTAATCCAAATGGCATAGCAAGAAATTCATAATATCCATACCTGGTTATGATCGCAGTTTTCGGCACATCCGAATCTTTAACTCGCAATTGATAATAGCTAGATCATAAATCAATCTTTGAAAATACTATTGCTCCTTTCAACTGATCAAATAAATCATCAATTCTCAACAAAGGATACTTATTCCAAATTGTAACCTTGTTAAGCTGACGATAATCAATACACAGTCTCATCGATCCATCTTTCTTCTTTACGAATAGAACTGGTGCATCACAAGGCGAAAAACTAGGTCGTGCAAAACCTCTATCTGTTAACTCTTGCAGCTGAGCTTTCAATTCTTTCAATTCTGGAGGAGCCGTTCTATACGGAGCTATCGATATCGGTGATGTTCTTCATACTAATTTAATAGCAAACTCAACCTCTCTGATCGGTGGCAACCCAGGTAACTCTTCTGTAAACACATCTCAATATTCACAAACCATTGACACTGTTCAATCTTTGATTCAGACACTTTTGTATCTAATACATACGCAAGATAAGCATCGCAACCTTTCCTCCCATATTTCTGAGCTAACATCATCAATATCACAATAGGCAACCTACTCAAATCATCAGATTCGATATGAAGAATTTTACTATTCTGACATTTCAACTTAATAGTCTTTCGTCCACAGTTTACAATAGCATCATGCAGAGTCAATCAATCCATACCCACGATCACATCAAATTCATCAACGGTAGAAGTATTAAATTAGCCGGAAAACAATGACCCCGAGTCATCAAAGGACAATTCTTGCAAACTTTATCAACAAGGACATACTAGCCCAAGGGGTTCGATACTTAATCACAAATTTAGTTGACTCAACAAGTAAACTTTTACTAGACACTAAATACATACAAACATATGAATGAGTCAATCTAGGATCAGTTAAAGTAATTACATCAGTGTCATAAAGACAAAATGCACTAGTGATAACATATGGTGACGACGCATCTTGGCAAGCATGAATAGCATAAACTCTGGTTGGTGCTCAAGCCTTGGATCTCACAGTAGAATCGTTTGTCGCACCTTTGCTACTAGTCACATTTCTCGTATTTATAGGTGGTCTCCCTCTGATAGCTATATTACTTGGCATTGTATTTAGATATTAGTCTTTCTTGGGTAACCTAGGAGAATCCCGAATGAAATGATCTTGTGAGCGTCGTACCTCTACTACTAGTCACATTTCTCGTATTTCTAGGTGGTCTTCCTCTGACAGATGTATTACTTGGCCTTGTATTCAAATATTTGTCTTTCTCGTGAAACTCAGGATAATCCCTAATGAAATGATCTTGTGAGCCACATCTAAAACATGTTTTATTATTCATCCAATAGTCTCCAAAATGCCATTTTCCACACTACTGACACTCAGGTTTGTTGGTTCTGACACTACTAACACTCGATCTTGAGGTACCTTGAGTTGTTGGACTTATGTGTTGTTTCCCACGATCTTTAGTAGAATACCTCACTGAAGCATTCGAACGATTATACGAATCCCTTGATTTCTTTGAAGAAGAATGATAGGGTTTACTTATCGACCTCTTTCTCGAATCTTTTTCCTCAGAATTAGCTTTTCTCTTTTCTTTGCTAAGTTCCTAGGCTTTTTAGGCTCTGTCAACCAAAACAACAAATTCTTTCAATTCCAGAATAGTAACACCCCTTACTCATTTTCAACGTCGAAATAGGGTTACGGAGCATTACCGGACTTATTAGCCAAATAACATACATTTCTCATACATTTTTCCAATTTAAAAAAAAAATCATTCATATCGTCCCTAATACGAGCCTATGAGGCCTAAAACATGCTTTAGGAGTGGTTTGGGAGTACATTGATAATACAGGGGACATACGCCCGTGTGGCCCAGCCGTGTGTCTCACATGGCCTAAGGCACGCCCGTGTCACAGGCTATGTGGACATTCAAAATGGGATCACATGGTCGTGTCCCAGCCCGTATCCAACCCCATGTAACTCCCTGACTTGGGTCACACGGCCAACCACACGCTAGTGTGACCAGCCCCTGTGCCCTTCAAAATGGCCTCACACATCTGTGTGCCAGGCAGTGTGCTAGGCCGTGCCAAACCTATAGGGTATATTGAATTATAACACACGGCCAAGTCACATGCCCGTGTGCTGAGCCGTGTGAGCATACTGACTTGATTTCTAATTAAACACCAAAGGACACAAGGCTGTGTCACCTGACCATGTGTCACACACGGATGAGACACACACCCATGTCTCTGCCCGTGTGGACAAAAATAGGCTATGTTCCAACTTTCTCACCCAAATTACATACACCTAAACTAACCAAATTTGCATATAACCACAACTTCAAATGGCATCTAAACTCATCTAAACTAAGTTCAATTCATGCTATATCAACACCAACAACTACAAGGCACACAAGTACCATAATATGCTATTCAACTCAGGCCAATTTTACATTTTCAAATCACCTAAATGGTCATTTTCATTTATACATCACTTTGCCTAAAATCACAAACATACCAATTCTCAATTATCAATTATTTGATACTCAAATTACCAATTCACAAACAACCTTCCACCACAAGCATTTACATAGTAATTACCAAGTGCATGACAAAGGCAATTTGCATATAAATACACAACCAAATCAACCAAAATAAGCCAAGTTACATGGCTATACACATAACTAACCATTCATCAATTACAAGCCAACTCAAATGGCTAAATCCATTACTATCATATATAAAAATGACCATAGCTCCTATACATGCCATATAACCAAATATATAAGTTCAAAGTACTAAAGTGAAAGCTTAATAATGTGATGAGATCTCCGATGATTCCCAATCTGAGCTATGAAGCTTAGTAAGCTTGTATTGTTAATAAGTAAAGCTCACCATTCATTCACAAATCAAGTTGTATGAACATAGTATACTACAAAATCATTAAATCATGAGGTTAACATATATTCAATCACATAAGTAACTATAAACTCACAACTTTCATAGGTTCAGTGGTCATATAGTTTTTGTACATACCTATACTGATACGTATCTATTTCTTACCATTTCATTTCTTTGATATACCCATTAAACCATTTGGAATACTATCAGATACTCGGGAATCTCGCACCCTAAGTGCCAATACATAGCCGAAGATATCTCAATCTCATATCTCATATAATGCTCACTCTCGAGCTATCAACGAGTCTGCTCACACTAGCTGACGATCATGGTGTAGTTACACAGTGTTGCTCATACAACCTGACGAGAATCTGCAACACATGCCTGATAACTCAGCCACCGGTAGGACGTACGGACCAGCAACCAAATCACATAACCCCTAATGAGATGTCATTTGTATCCTAATCTATTCCTAAGGTTCAACCGGGATTTATCATTTTTGAATCTTCATCGAACATTTCTGTACCATCGTATTCATCAACAATTCAAATACAAAGCATTTAAAATACAAATATATCAATGCTTATTAACATACAAACTTACCTCGATTAATAAAATGACGAAACGAATCAACTAGTCCGATACTTTATTCTTTCCTCGGTCTAGATTCGAACTTCACTTTCTTGATCTATATTAATCAAATTTAACTTATTTAATTATCATTCTATTCAATTTAACCTAAAAATCACATTATGGAAACTTTACACTTTTGCCCTAATTTTTGGACATTTTTACAATTTAGTCCTTATCTCATAAAAGTACAAATTCATGCAATTCAATTTCAGCCCATCACAGCCTCATATCAATTAAGTCCCTATCAGCTTAAAATTTTCATTTATTTCACATTTCTCATTTAATCCCTAAATGGCAATTTTACCAAAAATCACTTTGCAAATGTTGTTTATCTAACAACAAGCATACATTTTCTATCATCAAACATCAAAATACATAGACATTCATCAATGGAAAAACTCCAAACTATTAAAAATTTGCAAATTAGTCCCTAGGCTAGCTAGATTAAGCTGCAACGATATCAAAAACATAGAAATCATTAAAAATAATACAAAAATCACTTACCAATTTAACAATGAAGGAGCCGAACCCTAGAAAGCTTACATGGAGGCTTCTATCTTCTTAATTTCAGTGGGAAAGATGAGTGAAAGATGATAGCTTTTGTTGTTTTATTATTTTACTTAATTATTTTACTAAATTACTTTTTTAACCTTATTAATAACCCATTAAAATCACCTAATTAGTGCCCCTATTTGTCCACTCATATTAACAACGGGCTAATTAATACATAAGGACCTTCAATTTAATATTCCATAGCTATTAGTCACCTTTAGCTAATAGAACACAAGTTTTACACTTTACGCGATTTTGTCCTTTTTATCAAATTAAGCACTTAAACGATAAAACTTCTTAACGAAATTTTCACTCATACATTATACTATAGAAAACCTTAGATTTGTGGTCCCAAAACCACTATTCTAATTTGGCTAAAAACGGGTTGTTACAAGAATCCTGAGTAGAAGCTTAATATCTTCATTCAACCCGTCTTTGAACCGCTTACACATAATCTCTTCAGTGGAAACACATTCTCAAGTGTATTTACTTAGTCTCACAAATTCTTTTTTGGTACTCAGTCACAGTCATATAATCTTGCTTCAGTTCCATAAATTCTTTGCGCTTTCGATCGATAAATCGCTGGCTTATGTATTCTTTGCGCTTTCGATCGATACAGTGCATTTAACACATTCTGTCGGCGTACAAGACAATTCATTAAATACCCAGTTCGTATTCTCAAGCCAAAACTCAACTCCCTCAGGATCATTACAAACTATAGCTCTAAACTCTTCAGCCCTGTACTTTCAAATTGTAACACCCTTTACCTGTATCCGACACCAGAACTGTAACACCCCTTACCCGTGTCCGAGGCCGGGCTAAGGTACGAGGCGTTACCAGACAAACATACAAACATTAAACTAAAATACGAGCCATAAAATTTTATTCATATTTCAAAGCATTCATTCTCTTACACAAAGTCCCTTATTTGAGTCTACGGAGCCCAAAACATACTTTAGAAAGGGTTTGGGACTAAACTGAGAACTTATGAAAATCTTGGAAATTTCATGCTTTAAGGCTCCACATGCCCGTGTCCCAAAGTCGTGTTCTATACACGGCTGAGACACATGGTCGTGTCTTTGCCTGTGTGGAATATACCTAGGCTATTTCCAAGCTTTGATCAACCTTGATCTCTTACACACTTATAAAAAATCAAAAGCATATAACATGGTATTCATTTAATGATTAAACATCCTCAATTAAACCACAAACATAGCATTTGTATGTCATCATACATGTGTCTCTCATACTCATTTTACCTTGTTTATTATAATACCACTTATACATTTATACCAAGATTATCATCTTACCAAATATCTTCAGCTTAATCATCAAGCATTCATATTTAAAGCTAGATCATATCTTTATAAAATACCACGATTCAGATGCACAGAATAACATGTTTGCCTAAAACATTTCAATTCAATTCCATACCCAACAAGCATTACATTGAGACTAGTCATATATATATACATGTCATGATACATAACATTCTCTTTTTGTTTTCTTATAAACACATATCATTTATTTCATTATATCAATATTTCATATACCATAGTTTCCATGTATTCCACATATATTTATTTTCCTCGTCCTCCTCTCCATTCCACATCCTTAATGTATATAGCATTCTTGTAAGTACGATTTCACAATTTACTAATAAATGTTCACATCAAACTGTCCACACGAGTCACAGTCACTTAATTATTTATAATTCGAGCTACAGAGCTCCAAATTAAGATCGTAAATTTCCCATGAAACTAGACTCACATATCGTTCCACCATAAAATTTTCATAATTTTGGGTTCAGCCAATTAGTATAGTTTATTCATTTAAATTTCCCCTGTTTCACTTTCTGACAGTTCTAACCTCTCTTCACTAAAAAATAATTATCTCACAGTTCAAAACTCAGATAATGTTCTTGTTGATTTATCTTGAAAATAGACTCATTATGGATTTTAAAAATATAATTTTGAGCCTCTAATTATTTTTCTCCAAATTTTTGTGATTTTCCAAATTCAGAACAGGGGATCACGTAATCATTCTGAATCAGTCTCACGAAAACATAAATATCTCAAAATATAGAACTCCTTTGCTTTTTATGTTTCTTTTATATGAAAATAGACTCATTAATATTTAATTTGATATCTAATTCAGTCTCTGATTCAATTTATACTATTTTTGGTCATTTTTAAAAATCACGTCACTGCTACTGTCCAAAATAGTTTTATTGCTAATTCACTCTTTCACACTTTCTTTGTGTTAACCTCATTTTAACATACATATCACAAATCATTTTCAACACGTTTCATACATCACAAGTATAGGCCCATGATCACAAGGTCACCATAAAATCATCCTCATGTATAACTTACTTGTTTATAACCTTACCACATCCTGGTCGCTTAATGAACACATCATTCACATAACCAAGTTCCTGCACATATTCATCAAAAAACTCACAAAGCAATACATAGAGAGTCTTTTGTTGAACACTTCGGATCAATCCTCGATACTTGGTGGTTTCAGCACATAGCTCCACCCATCATATAGTTTGGCTCTCTTGTACACATGGTGAACACTTAGTACCACCCATGTGACGTAGCCAGTTTATCTTGTAGCTCTTTTGTCTACATGGTGTCCTTCACTTGGAACCACGCATGCGACCTAGCTACATCATAATGTCTTGTAGCTCTCTTGTACACATGATGTGCACTCAGCACTATACATGTGACCTCGCTACATACCATCTGTATCACCCAATCTTTCCGAAGGTTCAATCGGGATTTCTCTCTCTTTTCCAACAATTTCACCAATCAAGTAATTATCCACAAACATATTTCCAATAATTTTATAAAATATCATAATACAAGTAATAGTGATGTATTACGTACATATAAACTTACATCTCATTTAATATCAACGCAATAACATTAAATTACACATTGTCTTATTAAAAATCATATGAACTTACAATTTCCCATAATATCCATAATCATAGAAAGCACATTTATGTATGATAATTCAATGCACTTCATGTACCATAGACATATTTTTAAATCAATTCATAAACTTGGCATCATAATCATTTAATTTAACATAATTCAATTAATTCACTAAATTTAACTTTCAAATATAAATTACAGCATTATTGTTGTATTATTATCATACCAACTTACATATTTTCAACATCTCGGAGATCATAGTAAATATATCAATTTTACATTGAAACATGCATAAATTAATGCTTATTATACATATGAACTTACCTTGATATTAAAACGACCATTTTACCAACTTTCCCAATTTTCAATTTTTCTCTCATTCTAGGTTCAAATCTCATTTTTCAGGATCTAAAACATCATATTTTACTTATTTAATTAATGTACTATTCAAAATAGTCCTTAACTCAAACTTTGGAAAAATTACAATTTTGCCCCTAAACTTTTGCATATTTACACTTTTGCCCCTAGGCTAGGGAATTAAACTTCATTCCTTATTCTTATGTTTTATGACATGATGATCACTTTTCCCTTCTATAGCAACATCAAATTCTCACTCTAACATATACTTATGACTATTAGGTATTTTTACCGATTAAGCCCTTTTGCTCGTTTTCACTTAAAACCGAGTAGCACAAGTTGTCTAACATAATTTAAAACCTCATATTGTATCATAAAACACCAGAATACACAAATTTTACCTATGGGTATTTTTCCAAATATGAACCCTAGGTTGAATTATTGCTAGCATAAGCTAAATCAAGTTACCTGGACTCTAAAAACGTAAAGAACTTGAAAAACGGGGTTAGAACAGACTTACAGTTGAGCTTGGGAAGCTTGAAAACCCTAGCCATGGAATCTCCCTTGGTATACACGTCCATGGTGAAGAATATGAGCAAAATTGGCTTTTAATTTTGTATTTTAATTCATTTTACCCCTAAATGACCAAAATACCCTTACTACTAAACTTTCCAAAAATTCCATCCATGTCCAATTTTTGTCCATAACTTAGAAATTGGTAAAATTCTATTTAAGACCTCCTAATTAATATTTCAAATCAATTTCATACTAGAAACTTCTAGAGTGCAAGTTTTGCAACTTCAATTTAGTCCCTAACTTCGAATTAAGCACTTTATGCATAGAATTTCTTCACGAAATTTTCACACAATCATGCAATCATATCAGAGACCTCAAAATAATCATAAAATAATTATTTATATCTCAGATTTTGTGGTCCTGAAACCTCTGTTCCAACTAGACCCAATTTTGGGCTATTACAACTCTCCCCACTTCAGAGATTTTCGTCCTCGAAAATCTTACCGGAGTGAGGTTTAGTATCTTTCTCATAATTTCCAGCATTACTAACTAATTTTTTTCAAGATGATACTTTCAGAAACGCTCTGTCATCAATTTGAATCCCAAGATAACTCAGTAAACTCTGATATTTCTCTAACTCTGTCCTTCACTTGTCAACCATTCTCAGACTCTGGTCATATCTATAATTATTTTATCACTGAACTCTTTGATTCCACACTTAGGAACATAGTCAACATGATTCTCATGAATTTCCATTATATACACCTCATCGGTAAGGGGTGAGGTCGTACAGTCTCTAACTCGATTCTGACATATATCTATGTGACACATTTTTTTCATTATCCACATATGTCATTATAATCATACTATCCACTTCAAACAATTTATTATTCATACCTGTCTTACATAAAATTTCCAATTATCTCATTTCAAACAAGTGCACTCACTCATACATTGTATGAATTTTGAATAACTTTAATCATCACATTTACTAATTAATTTAGTCAAGCATGCAACAGCATATGAAGGCCAAACAAATATGAATAAATATATCACTCTATAAACTTTCATCTCACATATTATCACATATACATATATCACGAATTCTTATTCATACCTTTCCGAGTTTAACACATCATAGCTACACTTTATTCAAATACTTCAATATCGCTATCAAATGGTCAGATGTAGCTCGGTTGGAGAATATTTCATTTTAAACAAAATAGTCCTTATTAGTGTCGGGAGACATCACACTATCACATATTTGTGGCATGTATAACTAAACTTTTACACTTGCTATGTTAGTCCGAGAATTGACTAAACCTACTCTGAGGCCGTGTCTGAGGCCGGGCTAAGGTACGAGGCGTTACCAGACAAACATACAAACATTAAACTAAAATACGAGCCATAAAATTTTATTCATATTTCAAAGCATTCATTCTCTTACACATAGTCCCTTATTTGAGTCTACGGAGCCCAAAACATACTTTAGAAAGGGTTTGGGACTAAACCGAGAACTTACGAAAATCTTGGAAATTTCATGCTTTAAGGCTCCACATGCCCGTGTCCCAAAGTCGTGTTCTATACACGCCTGAGACACATGGTCGTGTTTCTGCTTGTGTGGAATATACCTAGGCTATTTTCCAAGCTTTGGTCAACCTTGATCTCTTACACACTTATAAAAAAATCAAAAGCATATAACATGGTATTCATTTAATGATTAAACATCCTTTATTAAACCGCAAACATAGCATTTGTATGTCATCATACATGTGTCTCTCATACTCATTTTACCTTGTTTATTATAGTACCACTTATACATTTATACCAAGATTATCATCTTACCAAATATCTTCAGCTTAATCATCAAGCATTCATATTTAAAGCTAGATCATATCTTTATAAAATACCACAATTTAGATGCACAGAATAACATGTTTGCTGAAACATTTCAATTCAATTCCATACCCAACAAGCATTACATTGAGACTAGTCATATATATATATATATACTTGTCATGATACATAACATTCTCTTTTTGTTTTCTTATAAACACATATCATTTATTTCATTATATCAATATTTCATATACCATAGTTTCCATGTATTCCACATATATTTATTTTCCTCCTCCTCCACTCCATTCCACATCCTTAATGTATATAGCATTCTTGTAAGTATGATTTCACAATTTACTAATAAATGTTCACATCAAACTATCCACACGAGTCATAGTCACTTAATTATTTATAATTCGAGCTACAGAGCTCCAAATTAAGATCCGTAAATTTCCCATAAAACTAGACTCACATATCGTTCCACCATAAAATTTTCATAATTTTTTGGTTTAGCCAATTAGTACAGTTTATTCATTAAAATTTCCCCTGTTTCACTTTCTGACAGTTTTGACCTGTCTTCACTAAAAAATAATTATCTCACAGTACAGATCTCGGATAATATTATTGTTGATTTATCTTGAAAATAGACTCATTATGGATTTTAAAAATATAATTGTGAGCCTCTAATTATTTTTCTTCAAATGTTTTTGATTTTCCAAATTCAGAACAGGGGATCAGGTAATCATTCTGAATCAGTCTCACGAAAACATAAATATCTCAAAATATAGATCGCCTTTGCTTTTTATGTTTCTTTTATATGAAAATAGACTCATTAAGATTTAATTTGATATCTAATTCAGTCTCTGATTCAATTTATACTATTTTTGGTGATTTTTCAAAATCACATTACTGCTACTGTTCAAAACAGTTTTATTGCTAATTCACTCTTTCACACTTTCTTTGTATTAACCTCATTTTAACATACATATCACAAATCATTTTCACCACATTTCATACATCACAAGTATAGGCCCATGATCACAAGGTCACCATAAAATCATCCTCATGTATAACTTACTTGTTTATAACCTTACCACATCTTGGTCACTTAATGAACACATCATTCACATAACCAAGTTCCTGCACATATTCATCACAAAACTCACAAAGCAATACATAGAGAGTCTTTTGTAGAACACTTCGGATCAATCCTCGATATTTGGTGGTTTCAGCACATAGCTCCACCCATCATATAGTTCGGCTCTCTTGTACACATCGTGAACACTTAGTACCACCCATGTGACCTAGCCAGTTTATCTCGTAGCTCTCTTGTCTACATGGTGTCCTTCAATTGGAACCACGCATGCGACCTAGCTACATATATCCCGTAGCTCTCTTGTCTACATGGTGTACACATAGTATCACCCATGCGACCTAGCTACATCATAATGTCTTATAGCTCTCTTGTACACATGATGTGCACTCAGCACTATACATGTGACCTAGCTACATACCATCTGTATCACCCAATCTTTTCGAAGGTTCAATCGGGATTTCTCTCTCTTTTCTAACAATTTCACCAATCAAGTAATTATCCACAAACATATTTCCAATATTTTTATAAAAGATCATAATACAAGTAATAGTGATGTATTACTTACATATAAACTTACATCTCATTTAATATCAATGCAATAACATTAAATTACACATTGTCTTATTAAAAATCATATGAACTTACAATTTCCCATAATATCCACAATCATAGAAAGCACATTTATGTATGATAATTCAATGCACTTCATGTACCATAGACATATTTTTAAATCAATTCGTAAACTTGGCACCATAATCATTTAATTTAACATAATTCAATTAATTCACTAAATTTAACTTTCAAATATAAATTACAGCATTATTGTTGTATTATTATCATACCAACTTACATACTTTCAACATCTCGGAGACCATAGTAAATATATCAATTTTACATTGAAACATGCATAAATTAATGCTTATTATACATATGAACTTACCTTGATATTAAAACGGCCATTTTACCAACTTTCCCAATTTTTGATTTTTCTCTCATTCTAGGTTCAAATCTCGTTTTCCGGGATCTAAAACATCATATTTTACTTATTTAATTAATGTAATATTCAAAATAGTCCTTAACTCAAACTTTGGAAAAATTACAATTTTGCCCCTAAACTTTTCATATTTACACTTTTTCCCCTAGGCTAGGGAATTAAACTTCATCCCTTATTCTTATGTTTTGTGACATGATGATCACTTTTCCCTTCTATAGCAACATCAAATACTCAGTCTAACATATACTTATGACTATTAGGTATTTTTACCCATTAAGCCCTTTTGCTCGTTTTCACTTAAAACCAAGTAGCACAAGTTGTCTAACATAATTTAAAACCTCATATTGTATCATACAACACCAGAATACACAAATTTTACCTATGGGTATTTTTCCAAATATGAACCCTAGGTTGAATTATTGCTAGCATAAGCTAAATCAAGTTACCGAGACTCCAAAAATGTAAAGAACTTGAAAAACGGGGTTAGAACGGACTTACAATTGAGCTTGGGAAGCTTTAAAACCCTAGCCATGGAGTCTCCCTTGGTATACACGTCCATGGTGAAGAATATGAGCAAAATTGGCTTTTAATTTTGTATTTTAATTCATTTTACCCCTAAATGACCAAAATACCCTTACTACTAAACTTTCCAAAAATTCCATCCATGTCCAATTTTTGTCCATAACTTAGAAATTGGTCAAATTCTATTTAAGACCTCCTAATTAATATTTCAAATCAATTTCATACTAGAAACTTCTAGAATGCAAGTTTTGCAACTTATTCAATTTAGTCCCTAACTTCGAATTAAGCACTTTATGCATAGAATTTCTTCACGAAATTTTCACACAATCATGCAATCATATCATAGACCTCAAAATAATCATAAAATAATTATTTATATCTCAGATTTTGTGGTCCTGAAACCTCTGTTCCAACTAGACCGAATTTTGGGCTATTACAAGAACAGGGTCCAAAGCGTTACTGGACTCAAACATAAACATTCATAAAAACTGGGCCATAAAAATTTTGCCCAAATTAAAACCATTTATACATAAGATGTTGTCCCTTATACGAACCCATGAGGCCCAAAACATCCATTGGGTGTGGCTCCGGACTAAATCGAGAACTTTCAGAACTTTTGCGATACTTAGAAATTTTTCTACTTTTGGAGGGTTACATGCCCGTGTTGGTAGGCCATGTGGTGATATACACCCGTGTGGCTTGGGACACGGCCGTGTCCTCAGCCCGTGTAACTCTCTATTTATGACGTCATCAACACAATTAGGGTCACACGGCCAAGTCACACGCCCATGTGCTTAAGCCGTGTGATGAATTAAATTCCAAAAATCAGGTGCAAACTTCACATGGCTAGGGCACATGCCCATGTCCTAAGGCTATGTCCAGCATAAGGCTAAGACACACAGCCTTGTCTCTACCCGTGTGTTTACTACTAGGCATTCTGTTTTACCTAATTAGGGTGTAGGGGATACATGACCGGATCACACACCAATGGGACAAATCGTGTTTCACACACGGTCTTGACACACACTTGTGTGTCTACCCGTGTGGACAACTTTGAAGCTATTTTCCAAGCCTTTTGTCACCCTTAATAATACATGTGCCCTTACACATCTCAATGACATCCTACATGGCATAATGATCACTTACACATTCATAAACATGGCTCATGCAGATCAACTTCTTATCAATTTACACTAGCTTAAGACTTCATATTTTATTTAGACCAAGCTTACCAAATGAAGTGCAATATGTAACATCAAATTACTTCCATTTTATACATTCATGCCTTAGTTATTATTATGCCATTTACTCACAATTCCATCATCAAACATCCATGATCATATTCACAATTCATCCGTGCGAAATGAACTTAGCTACACCATGAGTGACCATAGCACATGCATGCATATACGAAAAGGATTACATCCCCATAATTAATATGAGCCATATCTCATGGCCATATGCAAAATTAGTCATCAAGTCATTATAAGCCAACACATTTGGCTAAACCAATATGACATATAACAAAAATACTAAGTCCCTATACATGCCATACTCAAAATACTTGAATTCACTATAGCCAAAAGATTAGTCTGATAGTGTGAATCGAGCCCCGACGTCCTTCAATCGCTAAGCTAGCTTGGCAATACTATAAGAAAAATGAAGAAGAAAAGGGAGTAAGCATAAAGCTTAGTAAGTTTGCATGTAAATAATTAACAACATTAACCATGCATTATTATATACATAACATAATAATATTTATCACAATGTCATCACGTATCATAGGTACATTTTAAGTCATGTCAATTGCATAATGTACAATAAAAATCATGATCATAATTAATTCTTTCACTTCTTACCAAGGTCTCATCAATTCATAATTTCAATATTTATGAGCTTTGTGTACATGCCTATACCCTTTCAACATGATCATACCTTGTCATCTCTTTGACATAATCGTTGGATTACCCATTGAACCACTTAGAATACTAAAGGATACTCGGGAACTCTCATGCACATAGTAAGTGTAACACCCCAAACCCAGCCTAGACATTATGGTCGAACCTGGCGTGTCACATTGAAGTGTTTTTCGAAAACCTTGTTTTCATTGAAAACCCTTCTTTAAAATAAAAACCTTGTGTAAAATCCCAGCTTGTATTTGTTGCTTTCAAAGCGAGGTGTATTTAAAAAATAAAAACTATTCTTTCTTGTATGATAATAATTACTTTGTAAAATCTCTTTTCAGTTAAGGAAGCATTATGTAAAACAGATGATCTATGAAAACTTGTCATTTAAAAATTAAGTTCTGGAAACATAGTATTTAAAAAAACAGTTATGGTTTAGGAAAAACCATGTTCTACTTCTAGCAAATATAAAGCATAAAAATAAAAATAATCCTAATTTGAAATAATAACCAGAGGAAAGGCCTTATTACACCCCAAATCAAAAAAAAATTAAAATCAAAATATTAAAAATTACATAAAAGACTAAGTCTAAACGTTTTGTTAGTTGGCCACCTCTGAGTCCCTCCATCCGTCAAACCGCCTACTGAGGATCACCTAAAAAATTTAAAAGAAGGGGAGTGAGTTTCGAAAACTCAATGTGTACAACCTTCAATGAGTTTAAAGCAATCATTAATCATTTTGGGCCTGAGCACAATTCAATAACGGTGGTCTTTGGGCCAAAGCCCACATCGCAATAATATCACAATAATATCATACACGCAATGTTGTGCAACCCACTCCAATAATCCAATTGCTACATACCAACTTTGTCCCCCAGTACACATCTTGTGGGGATATAAATATCGACCCACCCATCCGATACACATCAATGGTAGCCTGGTTGTGGTACTACCTTCATTGCAGCAAGCTGCTAATGAAATATTGGGCTTAATAGCCATCGGTGGATCCACGGTTGTCAAGCAACTATGCGATCCTCATATACTTCCTCCGTTCCATAATTCCCAACCCATATGCAACCTAAACAGAATATCATATGAATGCAGCAGGTATACATGTAACATCCATAAATCTTACATTCAACACATAAGGGTATTTTAGTCATTTTTTGCTTTTAGGGGCATTTCAGTAATTTCTCTTTATTATGGATTTATGACCTATCTCAGCCTGTTAAGAAGTCCCTGTTGGCTAAAGTGAATAGATACTATGCACCAGGTAGGATTCCGGTGAAGAGGAGGTGAGTCATTAAGACCGCTTAAGTACTAAGCTCTGCCTAGACCCAATCCTAGACATGCATATACCCATTGCCACACTTTAACCCTATGACTTGTCCACAATCACGATTAATTAATTAATTAAGATTTATGTCAGTTTAAGCAGTTATCAGATACTAGGCCGAAAACCCCTTACAAAGCCCAAACAATTCTACATACATGCATATGGCCCACTAGGCCCAATCTCATTCATATTGCCCATTAGGCCCAAATCACATTCATATGGCCCATCTGGCCCGAATCAATTCCAAGCCATGTAACAAACATGACTAGTTCATCACTTATTATCAAATCAACAAATTCGCTTATTTTGGGCCCACAGCCCGACGGACCGATTTAGCCCATTCCGGCCCAAATGGCCTAAGTACGGCCCAAATCCATGAGATTGCTTAGGGGGCCTCTGTCAACGTATCGGTTTCCCCCTTACGAGTGTTCGCGCACTCGCAAGACTATCGTAGCCAGACTTTCAGCTTTTCGACATTTCGACTTTTCCGCATTTCGGGATTTGTCGATCTAACGTGTGTGCAGTGTATGCACACACCTTCGGCTTTATATCAAGCTATCATAGCGTAGAAGTACACACCTTATCACCTGGAGTACTAAGTATTCATAATCCTCCGAACCTATATTCAACATTATACTCCATTAGTCACATGCTATTAATTCAAAAGAAATCCACCACCTACCGAAGAACAACCTATACTTGCCTTGACTAGATTGATCAGCTGCGATCTGCCTACGCAACTCAAAATTTGATGTAGTCCCCCTTCCGCATCCAAGAGAAAAGTTCCTCACGGCTGACACCTTAGGTCGCTTAAACTTGGGAGCCTCTACCCCAACCTCTCTACTAGAACCCCCTTTTATCATCAAGTAATACTTAGCCAGCGATCACACCCTTGAATGAGAGAGAGAAAGAGAAATAAATGGAGAAACCATAAGTTAACGAAAGTAATGGTATTGGAAAGGATAAAGAAAAATCGGCTTTTAAGAGTGTAGAAACGAAAGAACTTAGAATATTTAACAAAAGCCAAAGAAGATCTAATTCACTTACCGATCACGAGATCTCTTGCCAACAAGAAATCAACCCCCAAAGTGTATGAATTGGCTTTTAAATGAAAAAGAAGCAACCGACTAAGTTAAAGAGGGAAGAGGTTGATTTCATTAAAATAGGGAAGAAAAAATCAAGAGTTTGGCTTAAAGAAAAGAGGAGATGAAGGGTTTGAGATTACTCAGGTATTTGCAAAAAAATAAATAAATAAATAAAAGAGTCAAGAGGTTGGAAGAAATTTCCCCCAAGAATATGCAACTGAAGCACACAAAAACAACAAATGCCATTACTTGCCCATACAACAGACGTATATATACTAAACAAAATACAAACCTACACTCCTCAATCGACTTAAACTAGTTAAGCTTCAATTTCTCCAATTTTATAACCCATCATATCCACACTTAATCCTTATCCATATCTCCACCGTAACCTTGATTTTAGCCCATAATTGCATTCCAATTGCTTCCACTGAAAGGCGATCCTTCCTTGCGTTACGCAGTAAAATTAAATTCCTTTTACACATGAAACCAGTCGAACTCCAGCCCTCTAACTTCCCAACACGCTGCTAGCCACTGCACCGCCGCCTCTCTGGTGCTACCATTCGATCACAATTAACTATAAAGCTTATATGCCTAAGTCTTAGTTTCCTTAAAGAATAAAAATTTAAAACTTTGCCAGGCTTGGGATTCGAACCTGCAACCTCTTAGATCCATAGCATGCTCCTCGCCACTGCCCCCCAAGCACTCTTGTGCCATATTTCCACCAAACATATTTATAAGGTCTAAACACTAGCTTCCCTACTAATCATATGCGCAATAAAATTTTTCGCCAAGGTCAGGACTTGAACCTTGGACTTCCTGCTTGCTACCAACGCCTTTCGCCACTAGGCCAAGTGTTTCCTTGTGTCAGATTTTACCAGGCCTTATTAATAAGCTTTCCACCTAATGCTCAGGGTCTTTAAAAAAAATACAAAATTTTGGTAAAGCCCTGGATCGAACCCAGGACTTTTTCCATACTACCAACCCTTCCGAAATCACTTAACAGTTAAACTAAATATGCAATTATAAAATATTGAAACACATTTAAGTTATTTAATCCATCTTCTAACCGATCCCAAACTCAAGGCCCATTACTTCTAGCCCCAAAATTTAGGGTGTTACAGTAAGATGCCAATGCCATATCCCATATAAGGTCTTACATGGGATCACAGAATGAAACCGATAGCCCAACTATGGTCTTACACGATGTCTCATATCTATGCCAATGCCATATCCCAGATATGGTCTTACATGGGATCAACTATCGATGCCAATGCCATGTCCCAGACATGGTCTTACATGGGATCATATATCGATGCTAATGTCATGTCCCAGACATGGTCTGACATGGGATCACACATAACCCTAATGTCATGACATTTGTATCCTAGCTATTCCTAAGGTTTAACCGGGTTTCGAGATACCAAACTTCGTCGATCGTCATCGAGTCATCATTAATTAGACCCACAAAGACAATTACACAATTCATGCAACATTAAAACATTAAAAACATAATAATGTAATGTTGCATTATTTACACACGAACTTACCTTGCCACCAAAATATGACTAACTATTCGATTTAGTCCACAACCTTGTTCTTTCCTCGGTTTAGGTCCGGACTCTATTTTTCTTGATCTATAATAGAAAATTTCACTTACTTAATTATCACATTGTTCAAATCAGTCCATAAATCATACTTTACAAAAATTATAATATTTCCCCTAAACTTTCAAATAATTACAACTTAGCCCTTAGGCTCGTAAAATGAAATGTGTTCATTTTCTTTGTTACCCTAGCCTAGCCGAACTTATAACATACTCATAGCAACCCACATTTCTCATTAAATCATACATAATCCTACTCATTTTGCAAAGTTTACAAATAAGCCCTTTTTAACCATTTTCACATAGTAAAAGATGTCTATCACACATCAAACATTCATATTCTTCCATTAAGTATCAAAACACATGCATGTAATAAATAGGTCAAATTTCAAACATGAATCCTACTTTAAAATATGGCTAGAAATAGGTAAATCGGGTTATGAGGGTGTCAAAAATGTAAAGAGCATTAAAAACGGGGCTAGGACGCACTTGCTATTGAGCTTGAAAGTTGAAGAAACCCTAGCTCTGGAACCCTTAGAAATTTCAGCACACATGAAGAAGATGGACACCAATTTTTGACTTATTTTCCCCTTTTATTCTTTTATTAACCAAATGACAAAAATGCCCTTAAGGTCTTTCTTTCAAAATTTTCCTATTCATGCCCATTTTTTATCATAAAAATAAAAATTGGGCAAATTGCTATTTAAGGACCTCTAATTAATAATCCATGGAAATTTCATGCTTAAAGCTTCTAGAGCTCACATTTTTGTAACATTTACAATTTAGTACTAAAAGTCAACTTGGACATTTTATCAATAAAATTTCTTCATGAAATTTTCACACAAGCATGCAATCATATCAAAGACCTCATAATAACCATAAAATAATTATTCTACTTTGGATTTGTGGTCTCCAAACCACTATTCCGACTAGGCCCAAAATTAGGATGTTACAACTCTTCCCTCTTAGGGATTTCTGTCCTCGAAAATCTTACCAGTGAAAAGATTTGAGTATTGGTTTCTCATGTTTTCTTCGGTCTCCCATGTAGCCTCTTCAACCCCATGCCTTTGCCACAAGACTTTTACAAGAGTAATGCTTTTATTTCTCAATAGTTTGACTTCTCGAGCCAAAATCTTAGTCGGCACCTCGCCATAAGTCATATCCAATTGAATCTCAACCTCTATTGATGAAATCACATGCGAAGGATCAGATTGGTATCAATGCAACATAGACACATGGAACACATTATGAATTCTTTCCAACTCAGATGGCAAAGCCAACCAATATGCTACTGGCCCTATCCTTTTGGTAATCTCATACGGTCCAATAAAATGCGGATTCAACTTGCCTTTTCGGCCAAATCTGAGGACTTTCTTCCATAGAGATACTTTCAGGAATACCTTATCGCCAACCTAAAACTCAATCTCTTTCTATTTCAAATCTGCATAGGATTTCTGTCTATCCGAAATAGCTTTCAGACAATCATGAATTACCTTTACTTTCTCTTTTGTTTCTTTGACTAGATCAACTCCATGAATCTAATTTTCTTTGAGTTCGGTCCAATACAAAGGCGTTCGGCACTTACGTCCACATAATACCTCATAAGGCACCATTTTCAAACTCGACTGAAAACTGTTGTTGTAGGCAAATTCTACCAACGGTAAATACTTTTCCCAAATACCTTGGAACTCAAGAACACAACACCATAACATATCTTCAAGAATCTAAATTACCCTTTCAGATTGACTGTCGATTTGTGGATGGAAAGCAGTGCTAAAATTCAATTTCATACCTAACACTTCTTGTAACTTTTTTCTAAAATCGCGAAGTGAACCTCAGATCTCTATCGGATATAATAGACGAAAGCAATCTTGCAATCTCACAATTTCAGAAATGTACAACTCGGCTAACTTATCAAGTGAATAGTCGGTACATACCAGTATAAAATGAGCCGACTTTGTCAATCGATATACAACAATGCATGAAGCATCTTTCTTTCTCGGTGTCAATGGCAAACCCGTCACAAAATCCATAGTAAAATGGTCCCACTTACACTCAGGAACTATCACAGGCCAAAGTAAGCCTAAAGGTACTTGGTGTTCGGCTTTTACTTGCTGACAAATCATGTATGTCGACACAAACTTAGAAATATCTCTTTTCATATTCGCCCACCAATACAGTTTCTTCAAGTCACTGTACATTTTCGTACTACCCAGGTGAATACATAAACAACCACCATGTGCCTCATACAAAAGCTTCTGAATCAACTCAGTATTTCTTGGAACACAAATCCTATCTTAGAACATCAAGCAACCTTATGAATCAATCTGAAAATCTGATTCAATACCCTACTCACACTAAACTCTCTTGTCTTGTAACCCACTGTTACTTTTCTGAGCTTCATAAATCTCTTGAAGGAACATCAGTCTAGCTCTTAACTCAGATAGAAGCGGGCCATCATCTGATAAAGGCAACTGAGTGTTCATAGCCCTCAAAGCAAATAACGACTTCCTACTCAAAGCATCGACAGCCACATTCGCCTTTTCTGGGTGGTAGTCAATCATTAACTCATAATCTTTTAACAACTCCAACCATTTCCTTTGTTGCAGGTTCAAATCCTTTTGAGTCATCAAATACTTTAGACTTTTATGATCAGTGAATATTCGACATTTTTCGCCATATAAATGGTGTCTCCAATTCTTCAACGCAAACACAATGGCGGCTAGCTCCAAATCACGTGTCAGATAATTTTTCTCATATGGCTTCGGCTCTCTCGAGGCATAAGCTATTACCTTACCTTTTTGCATAAGTACACAAACCAATCCATTCAAGGATGCATCACTATAAACCACAAATTCTTTTCTCGGTTTAGGTTGCACTAAAACCGGTGCCTTAGTCAACAATGCCTTTAGTCTCTCAAAACTCTGTTGGCACTTCACCCTCCATTCAAACTTGACATCTTTCTGTAACAACCTCGTCATCGGAGTAGCAATCATGGAAAATCCTTTAATAAACCATCTATAATAACTGACTAAGCCTAGAAAGCTTCTAACCTTTGACACATTCCTCGGCGGTTTTCATTCAACTCGGGTCAACTCTAATACCATCACTCGAAACAATCTACCCCATGAATCCGACTTCTCGAAGCCAAAATTCACTTTTCCTAAACTTAGCATACAACTGCTTGTCTCTCAAAGTTTGCAAAACCGTTCTCAAGTGCTCGGCATGCTCGGTCTCATCATGAGAATAAATCAGTATATCATTAATAAAAACAACAACAAATTTATCCAAGTATGGTCAAAAAATATGTTTCATCAAATTCATAAATACAACAGGAGCATTCGTTAAACCAAAAGGCATAAACAAAAATTCATAGTGATCATACCTCGTTCGAAATGTAGTTTTCGGTACATCAGACTCCTTAACTCTCAACTAGACTAGACCTCAAGTCTACCTTTGAAAACATTGTGACTCCCTTCAATTGATCAACCAAATCATCGATCCTTGGCAAAAGATAATTGTTCTTTATGGTTACCTTATTCAGCTGTCAGTAGTTAATGCACAATCTCATCGAACAATCTTTCTTTTTCACAAATAGTACCGGTGCACCCAACGGAGAATAACTAGGTCTCGCAAAAAACTTTATCCGTTAACTCTTGTAGTTGAACTTTCATCTCCTTTAATTTCATCGGAGCCATCCTATACTGAGCAATCAAAAAAGTGCAGTACTAGGAATTAACTTAATACCAAACTCAGCTTCCCTAATCAGAGGTAATTCGGGCAACTCTTTCGAAAACACATTCGAATACTCACATACTACCAGCAATGACTCAATTTTCAACTCATACTCCTTTGTATTCAACAGAAAGGCAAGATAAGCTTCACAACCCTTTCTTATACATTTCTGAGAAGTCATAGAAGAAATCACTACATGCAAGCTATCTGATTCATCTGGTTCAACCCGAAGAATATCACCACTTTCACATTTTAATTCAATGATTTTCCTTCCACAGTTTACTACTACATCATGCATGGTCAACCAATCTATACCAAGTATTATATCAAATTCAACAAATGGAAAAAGCATAAGATTAGTCAAAAAACAATGGATTTTAATCAATAGAGGGCAATTCCTACATACTTTGTTAACTAACACATGCTTGCCTAGAGGTTTGACACTTTTATCATAAATTCTGTAGACTCAATAGGCATATTTATGCTTGACACCAATTTCACACAAATATGCGAATGGGTAGATCTCGAATCAATCAAAGAAACAACAGAAGTATCATAAAGAGAAAAAGTACTCGTAATCACATCAAGGGATGAGGCTTCTTCGCAAGCGCGAATGGCATAAGTCCTCATAGGTGCAATACCCTTGGGTCCCACAGCTGGATCTTTAGGTGCACTCTTACTACTCACTTTATTTCTCGGATTTCTCTGTGGTCTCTCTCTAGAAGTAGCATTGCCCAATCTTGCACTCTAAAATCTCTCATTTTCAACTATCCCAAGGAAATCTATAATGAAGTGATCTTGGGAACCAGACTTAAAACAAGCTCCATCATTAACTCGGCACTTGCCGAGGTGACGTCTACCACAATGTGAACACTTTAGTCTACTCGACCAGGCATTAACAACGCTAGCAATTGAAGTAGTCTAAGCTTTTGAAACGAATACTACTTACCCTTATTTCTATTTGAGTACCCAACTGAAGCACTTGGTCGAGTATTAAACTCTCTCGGTTTCTTAGATAAGGATTGCAGTGACTTACTCTTCTGTCTCTTCTTCGAATCTCGAGACTCAAACTCAGCTTTTATTTTTTCTTTAGCCAATTCTTCAGCCTTGCAAGCTCTATCAACTAGTACAACAAACTCTTTTAATCCTAGGATGCCAACCAACAAACGGATGTCCTCATTTAACCCATCCTCAAACCTCTTACACATGATGGCCTCAGTCGATACGTATTCTCAAGCGTACTTTCTAAGTCTCACAAACTCATGCTCATATTTCGTTACCATCATTTGACCCTGTTTTAGCTCAAGGAATTCCTTCCTTTACTAATCAATACACCTCTGGCTAATATACTTCTTACGGAACTCTTCCTGGAAAAATTTCCAATTAACTTTCTCCTTCGATACAACCAACACAAGGGTGTTCCACCACTGATAAGCCGAGTCTCTCAAGAGTGACACAACACACTTCATGCATTTCTTAGGTGTCCATGATAACTCATCAAATACCTTGATGGTATTCTCAAGCTAGAACTGTAACTCCCCTCACCCGTATCCAACGTCGGGACAGGGTTCAAGGCGTTAACGGACTTAAACATTCACAACAACACATAACATATTACCAACCATGCATGGCAAACAAGCATATGCACATCACTAATATCAAACATAACATAAATAGCTAGATTTATAAGTCAGAATCATTAGCTCACTAAAGCCCAATATATTTGGCCAAATTATAATAACACATGTTATAAAACTAGGTCCCTACACATGCCACTCACATGTTATAAAACTTGGTCCCTATACATACCACTCACTTGATAATTCCAGCATATGTGTTTATACTGTCAAGGTGTTGGCTGGATAATGTGATGTTGCCTCCGACGATCTTCAACCCTGAGCTAATCTGACAACACTAAAAGAAATGGAAAGGAGGGGGTAAGCTTTACGCTTAGTAAGGTCGCATGAAATAATAATAAGCAATTTACTAACATGCTTTCCATAGTAAAACTAACCCAATTGTACATTTACACATGTTCTGGTTAAGCTACTTTCTTGAGTCACAATCACTAAATCATTTATATCTGGAGTTACGAAACTCCAAATTAAGATCCATAAATCTTACCAGAAACAAGTGTCACGGACGTAGGATTCTTGCCTCACAATCCGTGTGGCCTTAGGCAGTTTCTTGCTCTAAAAACGCATAAGTCAGCCTATCTTCCACAAAAGAAGGATTCAATAGAATTCCTCCCAAAAACACAACTCAAACGAAAGCAACTCAAAGCCAAACAAGATGAACGAAGAACGAGACAAGAACAAGCCACAGAAAATAAGAACACAAGAGAGAGAGAAATTTGAGTGAATGCTCTCAAGAATTCTTATTGCTCAAAAAAAACTTAAGTGATTTACAATGAGGGGAGAGGCCTCTATTTATAGTTGAGCCTCTCCAAATCCAATGGTACAAATCAAGTACATCAACGGCTACGATGAAAGGGTATCTACAAATTAAATCTCTAAGGTTACAAAATCATATCTTCTAAGATTACATATCATATCTAAGATTGCATATCTTCGAAGATCATGTTTCCATATTTGTCGAGCTTGTAGATGGACCTTCAATCTCTTCAAGGGCCAGTCTGATTGGGCCAAATGACCTCCTTCCCTCTTGATGGATCGCACAGATGTGTCATGGTTGTGGGCTCCCATGCGCAACCCATGACATTCTCCCCTACCGAATCTAGCGATGCCCTCGTTGCGTCCTCTGCATGGTACCGATCTATCTTGTCTTGGAATTGCCACAAGGCTTCAGTAGGTTCCCAACTCGTCTCACTATCTGGAAATCCCTTCCATTAGACTAAGTATTCACGTCATGGTCAATAGTACTTTCGTCTAACCACACGATCCGGCTCAATGTTCTCGACCTCTCGATCATAGGAAACTTTTACCCCCATTGGTGCTCGTTCGGACTTACTTCACTTTGGGTCTTCTCCATCTTCATGGAATGGCTTAAGCATACTCACATGGAATACTGGATGAACTTTGAGCTTTTCAGGCAACTCAAGCTTGTAGGCCACCTTACCTACCTTCTTCACAACTCGAAATGGCCCCTTATATCGTTGCACGAGTCCTTTGTGTAACCCATCATGTCGTGAAATCAGGTGTAGTTAGCAAGAACTGGGTCACCGACCTGAAATTGCACGTCCCTTCGATTTCGATCTACCCACTTCTTGTTTCGCTTACTTGCCTTATGTAGACAAGCTCTAGCTAGATCATTTTGCTCTTGCCAATCCCTCGCAAATCGATAAGCTGCTAGATTCAGTCCCGCATAACGAGTTGCAATAGCATTGGGTGTAAGTGGCTGTTGCCCCATCACTATCTCGAACGGACTCTGGTTCGTCGCCCCACTTCGTTGTAAGTTGTACGAAAATTGGGCCACGTCCAACAACTTCGGCCAATCTCTTTGTGTCGCACTTACATAGTGCCGAAGATACGTCTCCAACAATGCATTCACTCGTTCAGTTTGCCCTTCGGTTTGGGGATGCATGCTAGTGGAAAATTTCAAGTTTGAGCCCATTAACTTGAACAACTCCATCCAAAATCGACCCATGAATCGCCCATCTCGATCACTGACGATGGACTGTGGTACTCCCCAATACTTCACCACATGTCTAAGGAACAAGCGAGCTGCCTCTTCAGCGAGACATTCCTTGGTTGCAGGGATGAAAGTTGCATACTTTGAAAACTTGTCCACCACAACAAAAATACTTGCAAATCCATCAGATTTAGGCAAACCTGAGATAAAGTCCATGGATAAACTCTCCCATGGGTGCTTCGGAATGGGCAACAGTTGTAACAAACCAGCAGGGGCTTTCAACTCAACCTTATCTTGTTGGCATACCAAACAAGTTCTCTCATAGGTCTCCACATCATCACCCATGTGAGGCCAATAAAACCGATCCTGCAATAGAGCCAAGGTGTGGTGTATTCCTGGATGGCCAGCCCATTTTGAATCATGACATTCCTTCATGACTTCTCTTTGCAAATTCCCATGTTGAGGCACATATAGACGTTGTCCATGCGTGTATAGCAATTCTCCCTAGAGCCAAAACCTCCTCGTCTTTCCATCTTTGGCAAGCTCCATCAGATTCTTGGCCGTGGGATCATGGGATAGTCCTTCTTGAATGCACTCCAATAAGGGACTCTCAGGTTGGCTTATCGTTGCAAATTCCATTTTTCTGCTAAGTGCATCAGCTACAATGTTGGCACTCCCCGGCTTGTATTCCATGATAAAATCAAACTCCGCTAGGAAAACCTACCAACGAGCCTGCTTGGGGGACAACTTGTTATGGGTTAAGAAATAGCTATTTGCAACATTATTAGCGAATACAACGAACCTAGAACCCAGCAAACAGTGTCTCCATGTGCACAAACAATGCATCACCGCTGTCATCTCTTTTTCTTGGACCGTGCATCTTCGTTTTGTCTCGTTAAGCTTTTGACTCTCGAAAGCAATCGGATGTCCATCTTGCATCAACACCCCTCCAATCGCATACCCCGAAGCATCCGTGCGTACCTCATATGCCTTCAAAAAATTTGGCAATGCGAGTACAGGCTCACTCTTCATTACTTGCTTCACTTGGTTGAAGGCTTTCTCACACCAAGTGGACCAATCCCACATTTTGACTTTTTTCAACAATTCCGTCAAGGGTGCAGTGATCTTGGAATAGCTTTCAATGAAGCGATGGTAGTAATTTGCTAATCCAAGGAAAGATCGCAACTCCGTCACATTGGTTGGTGGCTCCTAATCGGCAATTGCTCGAACTTTACTTTCATCCATTCGGACCGTGCCACCTCCCACAATATGGCCTAGAAACGGAACTTCTCGTTCGACAAAGGAGCATTTCTCCTTTTTAACATATAGCTCATTTTCAAGTAGAGTTTGGAACACCTCCCCCAAATGTCCCACATGCTCTTCAAGCGTCTTACTATACACCACAATATCGTCAAGATAAACAACCACAAAACGATCCAACAAGGTTGTAGTACCATATTCATTAGGGTGCAAAACATGGCTGGAGCATTTGTCAACCCGAACGACATCACAAGGAACTCAAAAGACCCATACCGAGTCACACAGGCTGTCTTGGGCTCATCCCCTTCGGCTACTCTCACTTGGTGGTACCCCGATCGCAAATCCAACTTAGTAAACCATCTTGCGCTACCAAGTTGATTGAACAAATCTGCAATAAGAGGAATGGGATACCTGTTTTTACAGTGATTTTGTTTAAGGCCCTATAGTCGATGCACATTCTCAAAGATCCATCATGCTTCTTTTGAAATAACACAGGCGCACCGAACGGGGCTTTAGATGGTCTAATGAACCTGGTATCTAAAAGCTCTATCAACTGCTTTCGCAATTCCTCTAACTCGGGTGGAGCCGTCGATAGGGTGCCCTTGTTGGCGGTTCAGCATTGGGCAACAGCTCAATCTTGTGGTCCACCTCCCTCTTAGGTGGCAATCTTTTGGGCAACTCCATGGGCATCACATCTTGAAATAACTTTAGCAACCATTCCATTTCCTCTGGAATTTCCCCCTCAAATTTATCATCGATATTGTTCCTCAAGGTAGCTAGGTAGGAGACTTCATTTCGACGGACTTATTTGGCAAATTGGAATTCCCACAAGGTTCTTCCCTCCATGCTTCCCTTCCTTTTCATTCGCACCATATATCGTTTGTTCGCATCGGAGATCGTCATGTAATTCTCGGAAGGATGAATATCCGCATTAAGCCTGTCAAGTAAACTTAATCCAACTACAAAATTGTAATCATGAAGTTGGATTACCTTAATGGTTTCTTTGCCCGTCCACTCGCCAAGTTGGAGTTCCACCCCTTTTGTCACACCCGTTATGGGAATGCTTTCTGAACTCACCGTTTTGATTTGACCCGAATCTTCCTCGATTCTAAGGCCAAGTTCCTTCGCCATCTCTTCGGACATGAATAAATTTGATGCACCAATATCAACAAGTGCATTCAATCCTTTGCCAGGTACGATGATGTCCACAAGCATCAACCCATTACTTGACTTCTCTTCGACACCTCCTAATATTGAGTTAAGGCTTTTGGTGTCATCTTCAGCTTCCTCGCGCGCCTCTATGGCATTGAAAGTGGCTTTCTTTGGACAGACACTTATTCTATGTGGGCCTTGGCAAAGATAGCACTTCATTGGTCCCTTCCTATCCCAAGGCTTACCTTGACTAGACCTTAAGACTTCACCATTCTTTTCCCCTTGATCCTTTTCTCCCTCACCATTGCCTTTGGGTCTCGACTTGGGCTTGGAAGAATCATTATTTTCAAACATTCTTCCCCCAACATCGTAGAAATTTTCTGCCTCGGCCATGGCTTCAGTCAATTCAGTGATACCTAGGCGCGCAACTCTTACTTAGCCCATATTTTTAGCCCATCCTCGAACCAATAGAATGCTTCCTTCTCGTTCAAGTCTGAGATCTGAAGCATCAACTCGCTGAATTCCCGAACATAATCTCGAACAATCCTTGTTGCGTAAGCCAACGCAACTTAGCATGAGCCTCCCTTTCAGCATGTTGCAGATAAAACTGCTTCTTCAACTCTCTTTGGAACTCCTCCCAAGTCCCAATAGCCGTTCCTCCACGTTTCTCATCCGTGGACCTACGTCTCCACCACAAGAGAGCGACATCAAAAAAGTAAATTGAAGCAGTGTTTACCTTGGTGGCATCATCCTCAATGCCTATTGCTCGAAAATATTGCTCCAATTCCCACAGGAAATTGTCCACTTCTCTCGCGGGCCTAGCCCCCTTGAACTTCTCGGGTTTTGGAACATCCACATGAAGTTGCTTCGGTCCCGAAGCCAACATCCCACTTCCCAGGTCAGCCTTATAGATTCTGAGCTCCCCTTTAAGCTCAACAATCTCCTCCTTCATGGTAGTCACCAGGGCCTCAAGAGTTTCGTCCTTCACTGTCAGTTTGTCTGAAGTGGATCTGAGGGTGTCCAACACAAACTCCTTGCTATCTTCCCCTAGTTCCTCTATACAGATCAGGACCACTTCGAGTGTCTCCTTCATGTCACCAACAGACTCCTCGAGACTAACCACTCGATTTTCCAAGCTCAACAGCATATCCCTCGATCGACTAGCCTTTCTAGCCCTCCTACAGGTCTCCATTGGCTCATTCTGATCAACAACTTCTTTCGACATCTCTCAAAAATGCTTTCGAACTAGCTCGAATACCAACTGCCACAGACTTAGGATTCTTGCCTCACAATCCGTGCGACCTTAGGTAGTTTCTTGCTCTAAAAAGGCCTAAGTCAGCTTATCTTCCACAAAAGAAGGATTCAACAGAATTCCTCCCAAAAACATAACTCAAATGAAAGAAACTCCAAGCCAAACAAGATGAACAAAGAACGAGACAAGAACAAGCCACAAAAATAAGAACACAAGAGTGAGAGAGAAATTTGAGTGAATGCTCTCAAGAATTCTTATTGTTAACAAGCCACAGAAAATAAGAACACAAAAGAGAGAGAGAAATTTGAGTGAATGCTCTCAAGAATTCTTATTGTTCAAAAAAAAACTCAAGTGATTCACAATAAGGGGAGAGGCCTCTATTTATAGTTGAGCCTCTCCAAATCCAACGGTACAAATCAAGTACATCAACGGCTACGATTAAAGGGTATCTACAAATCAAATCTCTAGGATTACAAAATCATATCTTCTAAGATTACATATCATATCTAAGATTGCATATCTTCGATGATCATGTTTCCATATTCGTCGAGCTTGTAGATGGACCTTCAATCTCTTCAAGCAACGGGCTAGTCTGATTGGGCCAAATGACCTCCTTCCCTCTTGATAGATCGCACAGATGTGCCATGGTTGCAGGCTCCCATGCACGACCCATGACACTAGACTCATATATCTTTCCACCATAAAAATTTCCAGAATTTTTTATCCAGTAAATAACTACATTTTATTATTCAAATTCTCCCTTGTTTAGTTGTTTGACAGCTTTGACCTTTCTCCACTAAAATTTATTTATCTCATAGTACGAAACTTGGATAATGTTTCTGTTTGTTTCTGTTAAAAGTATACTCATCAATATTCTAAGCATATAAATTACAACCATAATTATTTTTCTACAATGTTTAACAATTTTTCTAAGTCAGAACAGGGGATCTCGAATTCATTCTAATTTTGTCTCACAAATATTAGAATATCACATAATATACAACTCTTTTGCTCCCCCTGTTTCTTTTACATGAAATTAGACTCATTAAGATTTAATTCCATAATTTATTTGAAATTTAATTCAACTTACACTATTTTTGGTGAATTTTCAAGGTCATACAACTGCTGCTGTCCAACACTATTTTACTACTAAAATTCACTCTTACATAATTTCACTTAATCCATTTTGTCTTATCGAAGTTCACTCAAATATCGAGCATATTGCTCAAAATTTTCTTAAACATATACCTGCACTTATTCATCATATAATCATGTTCACATGTATTTTTACTTAATCAATTTTCCCCTTGAACTCTTCGGAATAAGAACTGATACTCAGTTGCCTGCACACATTTTCACACTTGTAGCCAAAGCTATCTGGTACGCATAGTAGCCTGCACTTAGTACTACACATGCGACCAATTATCCGGTACACGTAGTAGCCTGCACTTAGTACTACACATGTGACCTCACAATAGATCATTCGTATCGTTTCTATTCTGAAGGCTCAACCGGGAAATTTCTCACTTTCCAACATGTTACAATTTATTCATAGTCCTTTTTTAATTTGCAATTTACAACAAATAATCATTCTATAGGCAGCCACATTTCATATGATAACAAAATATAATAAAATAAAAATAATTGATAAATTATTTACGTACAAACTTACCTCAGATCCAGAAATGGCAGTTTACCATTCTAGTCTACAACCTTGTATTTTCCCGATTTAAGCTCAAATCTCGATTTTCTTGATCTATAATATCACATTTAGCCTACTAATTAGTCACAATATTCATATGGGTCTAAAAAACATATTTTTACAAATTTTCATTTTGACCCCTAAACTTTTTCATATTTTCACTTTTGCCCCAAGGTTCAGAAATTAAACTTCTTCCTATTTTATGACATGCTGATCATTTTTTCCTTCTATGGAAACAAAAAATTCTCACTCTAACATGTACTTATGAACATTAGGTATTTTTACCGACTATACCGTTTTACTCGTTTTCACGTAAAATCGCTTAGCAAAAGTTGTTTAACACAATTTCAAGCTTCATATTCTACCATTAAACATCAAAATACATGCATATAATTCATGGGTAAACTTTTAAACATAAATCCTAGCTCAAAATAATGGTAGAAATGAGCAGACCATGTTACCGGGATTTCAAAAATACATAGAACATTAAAAACGGAACTCGGAATCACTTACTATTAAGCTTGGAAGCTTGGCCAAACCCTAACCATGTCTGCTCTTGGTACATTCTTCTATAGCAAGAAGAAAGGGACACATTTGGAGTTTAAAATTTGTCTTTTAATTCATTTTACCCCTAAATGACAAAAATGCCCTTTTTACTATTCTTTCAAATTTTACCCAATTAAGGCCATTTTTTCCCAACAAGTTATACAATGGTTTAATTATCATTTAAGGACCTCCCATTTAAAATTTCATAACAATTTCATACCTTTAACATGTAGAACTCAACTTTTGTACTTTTTACAATTTAGTCCTTTTTACTAAATTGAGTGCCCAAACGTCAAAATTTTCTAACGAAATTTTCACGAAATCATTTCATGAAATCGTAGACCATAAAAATATAATAAAAATGAAATTTTCCTCATCAGATTTATGGTCCCAAAACCACTGTTTCGACTAAGCCCAAAATCTAGATGTTACAAGAATTTTGCCCTCTTAGGGTCATCATCTATACTAGCTCGGAACTCTTTAGCTTCTTGCTTCCGAATTTTATCCACTGGAGGTATATTCAATCTCATAAAATCCATGCCTTGGGGTGCTATAGGAACATGCTAAGGAATAGGTGGGGGTGGAGGGGGTGGAGCGTTCGGGTTCGTTCGAACGAACTCCGTATACCAAGCATTCATCATATGGAGAAAGGCTTCCCTAGCCCCTTCTCCTCCTCCCTGATTCATGATCACGAGTCTACTCTCAACTGGCACTGCCCCTTGAGCGGGAGCCGATACATTACTTTCTACATCATCAACTTCAGCTTGATTGGGATCCATTACTATATGAAAACACAATTTAGAAAGGTCAGGAGTCGTCACACTATCATAATTCATTTATGGCATGTATAGCTAGACTCGTACACATGCTACGTCAGTCCGAGAATTGACTAAATCATAGCTTTGATACCACTAAATGTAACACCCCTTACCCGTATCCGACACTGGAACAGGGTCCAAGGCGTTACAGAACTCAAACAAAAACATTCATACAAAATCGACCCAAAAAAATTTCGCCCAAATTAAAACCATTTATACACAAGCATATTGTCCCTTATACGAACCCACGAGGCCCAAAACATCCTTTAGGTGTGGTTCGGGACTAAACCAAGAACTTTCAGAACTTTTACGATACTTAAAAAATTTTCTAGTTTTGGAGGGTTACACGCCCGTGTAGGTAGGCCGTCTGGTCACACATGACCGTGTGGCTTGGGACATGCTCGTATCCTCAGCCCCTGTAACTCTCTATTTATGACGTCATCAACACAATTAGGGTCTCACGGCCAAGTCACATGCCCGTGTGCTTAGTCCATATGACGAATTAAATTCTAAAAATCAGGTGTAGACTTCACACGACTAGGGCACACGCCCATGTCCTAAGGTCGTATCCTTTACACGGCCGAGACACACAGTCGTGTCTCTGCCCGTGTGTTTACAACTGGACATTCTATTTTACTTAATTAGGGTGTAGGGTGTAACACCCCGAACCCGAGACCATCGCCGGATTCGAACACGAGGTGTTAACAGACTTCAAACCACTTATTAAAAATTTCCCAGACAAGCTGCCAATATGCATACTAGTCACTTTAAAAATCATATCTTGAGTTCTGAAACTCGAAATCCAGTTCCGTAAATTTTCCCCGGAACTAGACTCATATATCTATATGGTAGAATTTTTGTAGAATTGTTGGTGGGGCCAATTGGTACAGTTTATTAGTTAAAGTCGTCCCTGTTCCTGGGTTCGACTACTCTGACCTTTGTGCATTACGACTTAGATATCTCCCTTTACAGAGCTTCAATACTTATGCCGTTTGTTTCTAATAAGACTAGACTAAAAAGGGAATCTATACATATAAGGCATGACTTCTAATTATATCTGATTAATTTATGGTGAATTTCTAAAGTCGGAACAGGGGATCCAGAAATCGCTCTGGCCCTGTTTCACAAGAGTTTAATTATCTCCTAACATACAGCTCATATGGTCATTTCGCTTCTTCCATATGAAAATAGACTCATCAAGCTTCGATTACATAATTTATTCATTACTTAATTCCATTCCTACTATTTTTTGTGATTTTTCAATCTCACATCACTGCTGCTGCCAGCATCTGTTATTAAAGCAACTATGCCTATTTCGTGATTTCTCCTTGATCTAACTAATAATTCATCATACATATCACAAATTATGATCATGACTAGCCATGCCAAAGGCTAATCATTGTCAAACATCTCCCTACTACACTATTGTCATATCATGAATTTTAGCACCAAAAATAATCAACCATGACATATGGCATAAAAATCGAATAGGCCTCAACTATTATTCAACCAAAACCGAATTGGCCCAATATCAGTCATGACCACATTATAAAACCCATTTACTAAGATTTATAACTAAATATCATAGGACCCAAAGTCCAAATTAACATTTATGCCATTTTCGCATGGCTGAAAGTTTACATACCAAAGTTCAAACACAACATAATAGCCTATACATGCCGAAATGTTCTCCTAGACCGACTAAGAAGAAAGTACCAAAACTTGCTAGCTGGTGTGATGACTTCGATGACGGTCCCAAGCACGCAAAAAGACGAGTCCAAGAAACCTAAAGTAGGTGACAAGCAAACACCGAGTGAGTTTATAACTCAGTAAGTCATAAGCATTACATAATCATCCATTAATAAATTATCACATGAGAAAACAAGTGAAAAGGGGTTAATTCTCTCCACCCATACCAACTATGCCATGGTTCCTTAGACCTTTCGGCTCAATATCATACAAAGTACTACATCTATTTTTCATATGCTACTCAACATGGTATTTGAGGCATTTTCCATGGATGCTTTCATTCTCGTTACATTCATGCAACTAAATAACATTCCCTCTATTCCACGATGAATCTCATGTACGTCACTTCAAGTATAATTATCACATAGGTTCAAAACTTATCAAGCAAGAATTCCAAATATAAACATAACGTCTATTAGCCACGAACTCAAGACACTTACTTGTCCGCTGTCCGTGACCAACTCAATAAGGTCGCACACTTAGTCTCAATAGTGCTTCAAAAACATATAGTAAGTCCGCACACTTAGTGTTATATAATCAAACTCGCACACTTAGTGCTTACATAATCAAACTCGCACACTTAGTGCTATATAATCAAACTTGCACACTTAGTGCTATGCAATTTAAACCCGCACACTTAGTGCCAATCTCATGATCATAATTGTTTATACCCGCACACTTAGTGCCGAAATCAACATCTCAATACACCTCACCTCTTTTCTTTTTCATTCAATACTTTCATCACCCCATGCATACGTGTATATATATATTTATCATTTCATTCGACATAATTACATAGACATTATGACTATTTAAATCAATACCAAATATATGCTTAATGACTTACCTTGTGTTGGGTAAAATAACTCCAAGTCGACTACTCGATGATCTTCGATTTCCCCTTGTCGGACGCCTCTCCTTTAGGATCTTGAGCTTAAACAAATAAATTAACTCATTAAACCGCTTTGCTACATATATTGGTATTAATATTTTAATGATTTTATGACATACGGAATGGCATGGTAAAATTTTTATCTTGCTACCTTGTGTTCTTAGCTATTCGGCTAATAACCTTATGCAATTACCATACTTTCAATAATCTAATCACACATGCATATGCATACTTGGACATTCGGCAATCACCTTGCTAATTTTATACTCAACATCACATAAGCTCCCAAGTGATGGCCGAATATGTATATCTATACTATCACCTATAATTCCTCAAATCACAACATTTCATCTCATGAACACTTGACCCACTTCTCACAAAAAATGAAACAACAACTAAAATGAACATCCCATTGTTATCCCATATAGTCGATTGCTTCATTTGTTACCCAACTAACAATTCAACAATTTCAACCTCATTACAACCTCTACCTATTCAATATAACATGAACACAATCCTCCACCCCTAAAGTAGATTCGACAATCACTTAACCCATTTTAACCTCAACTTTCAAGTTAAAAGAAATTAACCACTCACCATCTCCTACATTACTATCCATTTTAATGACATTAACACATCTACTAAGAGTTTCAAACTTCTTGGCCGAATTTCAACCCCAAAATCCTAAGTCTAATCTATAGGATGAGTAGAATTGGAACTAACCATCTCAAACATGCATAGATTTTCAAGAATCATTCAATACATACCTCATTCTAGCCATCTTCCAAGCCAAAATCAAATAACCAAGTCTCCCTTCCTTCTCCTCACTCACGGCAATTGCCAAGAAAAAAAAGATGAACACTCCCTCTTCCCTCCTTATTTTATTCACCTTTTTCCTTTTTTAATTCCTTTTTATTTTAATTGTTAACTAAACAAAACTTATTAAATTAGAATAAGTGGAGCTCCATCACCCCTTGGCCGACCACTCTACTTCTTTTGGGTAAATTGACATGCAAAACCACCCTTTTTGGTACTTGCACTAATAGACCATTTTAAATTAGCCTATCATATTTCACCATGTCTCATATTGATCCCTATTCAATAATTTCTCATGCAATTGGCAAAATTAGGGAACGAAACCTCCACATATGCATGTACACATATAATAAGCATAGAATATAGCAATTAATTATTTTTATGACTCAGTTTTGTGGTCCTGAAACCACTTTCCGACTGGGGTCACACTAGGGCTGTCACATAGGGGACACACGGCAGGATCACATGCCCATGGAGCAGACTGTGTGTCACACATGGTCTTGACACACGCCCGTGTGTCTACCCATGTGGACAACTTTGAGGCTATTATCCAAGCCTTCTGTCACCCTCAAGAACACATGCACCATTACACCTCTCAATGACATCCTACATGGCATAAATGAGCACTTACACATTCATAAACATAGCTCATGCGTATCAACTTCTTATCAATTTACACTAGCTTAATACTTCATATTTTATTTAGACCAAGCTTACCAAATCACATGCAATATGTAAAAACAAATTACTTCCATTTTATACATTCATGCCTTAGTTATTATTATGCCATTTACTCACAATTCCATCACCAAACATCCATGATCATATTCACAATTCATCCATGCCAAGTGAATTTAACCACATCATGAGTGACCATAGCACATGCATGTATATAGAATAGGATTACATCCCCATAATTAACATAAGCCATATCTCATGGCCATATACAAAATGAATCATCAAATCATTATAAGCCAACACATTTGGCTAAACCAATATGACATATAACAAAAAGACCAAGTCCCTATACATGCCATACTCAAAATACTTGAATTCATTATACCTAAAAGATTAGTCTGATAGTGTGAATCGAGCCCCGACGTCCTTTGATCCCTGAGCTAGCTTGGTGATACTATAAGAAAAATGAAAAAGAAAGGGGAGTAAGCATAAAGCTTAGTAAGTTTGCATGTAAATAATTAACAATATTAACCATGCATTATTATACACATAACATAATAATCTTTATCATAATGTCATCAAATATCATAGGTACATTTTAAGTCATGTCATTTACATAACGTACAATAAAACTCATGATCATAATTCGTTCATTCAGTTCTTACCGAGGTCTCATCGATTCATAATTTCAATATTTATGAGCATTTTGCACATGCCAGTACCCTTTCAAAATGATCATACCTTGTCATCTCTTTGACATAATCATTGGATTTCCCATTAAACCACTTGGAATATTAAAGGATGCTCGGGAACTCTCATGCACATAGTAAAATGCCAATTCCATATCCCAAATATGGTCTTACATGGGATCATATATCGAAGCCGATAGCCCAACTATTGTCTTACACGATGTCTCATATCAATGCCATATGGTCTTGCATAGGATCAAATATCGATGCCAATGCCACGTCCCAGACATGGTCTTACATGGGATCACATATCAATGCCAATGCCATGTCCTAGACATGGTCTTACATGGGATCACACATAACCCTAATGTCATGACATTTGTATCCTAACTATTCTTAAGGTTCAACCGGGTTTCATTTATCAAACTTCGTTGAATCGTCATCGAGTCATCATTAATTAAATCCACAAAGACAATTACACATTTTATACAATATAAAAACATTAAAAACATAATAATGTAATGTTGCATTATTTGCACACGAACTTACCTTGCTACCAAAATATGAGTAACTATTCGATTTAATCCACAACCTTGCTCTTTCTTCGACTTAGGTCTAAACTCTATTTTTCTTAATCTATAATAGTAAATTTCACTTATTTAATTATCACATTGTTCAAATCAGTCCATAAATCATACTTCGAAAAAATTACAATTTTACCCCTAAACTTTCACATAATCACAAATTAGCCCATAGGCTTGTAAAATGAAATGTGTTCATTTTATTTGTTACCCAAGCCTAGCTGAACTTATAACATACTCAAGTAGCCCACATTTCTTATGAAATCATACATCTTACTACTCATTTTACAAACTTTACCAATGAGTCCTTTTTAGCCATTTTCACTAGAAATCAATTAGTAAAAGATGTTTATCACACATCAAACATTCACATTCTTTAATTAAACATCAAAACACATGCATGTTATACATTGGTAAAATTTCAAACATGAACCCTACTTTAAAATATGGCTAGAAATAGGTAAATCAAGTACGAGGGTTTCAAAAATGTAAAGAGCATAAAAAACGGGGCTAGGATGCACTTACATTGAGCTTGAAAGTTGACGAAACCCTAACAATGGAACCCTTAGAAATTTTGGCACACATGAAGAAGATGGACACCAATTTTTTACTTATTTACCCTTTTTTATTCTTTTATTAATCAAATGACAAAAATGCCTTTAAGGCCTGTCTTTCAAAATTTTCCTATTCATGCCCATTTTTGTCCATAAAAATATAAATTGGGAAAATTATTAAGGGCCTCTAATTAATAATCCATGGCAATTTAATGCTTAAAGCTTCTAGAACTCACATTTTGCAACTTTTGTAGTTTAGTCCTAAATGTCAAACTGGACACTTTATCAATAAAATTTCTTCATGAAATTTTCACACAAGTAGCAATCATATTGTAGACCTCATAATACTCATAAAATAATTATTTCTACTTTAGATTTGTGGTCTCGAAACCACTATTTTAACTAGGCCCAAAATCAGGATGTTACACGAATTTTATCCAAAGGCAGCTTACTTAAAGGTAAATGTTCCAAACCTTAAGGAGCTATGGAAACCAGGTAGGGAATATGTGGGGGTGGATGTTGCTGAGTAGCCAGGTTCATTCAGACAAACTCAGTGATCCATTCGTTCCTCATTTGGAGGAAGGCTTCCCTGGCCTCTCCTCTTTGACTCTCAAACACAGGTGTCGATTCAAACGGCACTACTTTGTGAACAGAGGCTGGCGCATTACTTTCTACGTCATTAGCAACTGCTCAATTGGGATCCATTACTATATGAAAACATAATTTAAGCCATATTACCCATCAACACCTATACATGCCATATAACCAAGTACACAAGTTCAAAAGTACCAAAATGATAGCTAGATAGTGTGATGAGATCTCTGACAACTCCTAAATCTGAGCAAGCTTTGAAATCACTATTAAACACGGAAAAGTAAACAGAGTAAGCTATAAAGCTAAGAAAGCTTGTATTGCTAATAAGTATAACTTACCATCATTCAAAAATTAAGTAATCGAAACATAATTTACTACAACTCAACTTGATTACAAGGCTAACATATATTCATCCACATAATGTAATAGCCCGTTTTCAGTCAAATTAGAATAGTGGTTTTGGGACCACAAATCTAAGGTCAAAATATTTATTTTATTAATATTTTAATGTTTATATCATGTTAGTAGTGACGTATAAAAAATTTGTTAAGAAATTTAGTCGTTTGAATGCTTAATTCGATAAAAAGGACTAAATCATGTAAAGTGTAAAAGTTCAATTCTATTAGCTAAAGGTGTCTAATAGCTATAGAAATTTCAAATAAAGGTCCTTGTGTTGTTATTAAACCATCCATAATGTGAGTGGACATATATGGACACATTTTTAAGTGTTTTAAAGTTTAGTAATTAAGGTTAAGGTTGTAATTTATTATTAAACTAAGTAAAATAAAGAAAATCTAAATTTTCATCTTCATAAGTGCATTCATCCACCAAAATTTAGCTAAGGAAACACCATTAATAGAGCTTGAAGGTTCGGTTATGTATCATCCATGCATGTAAGTGATTTTTTATTTTATTTTTAATGACTTCTATGTTTTTGGAGTCGTTATAGCTTAATCAAGCTAGCCCAAGACTAATTTACAAAACTATTTAAGGTTTAGGGTTTTATCATTGATGAATATGTGTGTTTTTTTATGTTTGATGATAGAAAATGAATAGTTGTTGTTAAATAAACAACACTTGTCAAGTGATTTTGAATGAAATTGCAAATTAGGGATTAAATTGAGAAATGTGAAAATTATGTGGTAAATGTGTGAAATAATGAAAAATATAGGTTGCTATGTGTACATATATAATTCAGCTAGCATGGGTGTGGGTTAAATTGTTTGAAATTTGCATTTTTATGAGCTAAGGACTAAATTGTAAAGAAGTTAAAATATTAGGGGTAACAGTGCAAAATTGAGAAATATGTATTTTGAGCTGAAATGAATATAATGAATACTAAATGGATTGAATTTGACTATTTAGATCAAGTTAAGCCTCGTACAGAACTAGATCGAGGGAAAGATAAAGTTTTGGAATAGTTGATCCCATAATGTCGTTTTTGTAATCGAGGTAAGTTCGTATGTTAATAAGCATTAATGTAATTGTGTTTTAAATGTTTTATTATTGCTTTATTGATAAATAAGACTTCACAGAAATATTCGACAAAGATTTGGCAACGTTTGAATTCTCGGTTAAACCTTTGGAATAGATAGGATACAAATGACATGTCATTAAGGGTTATTGTGTTTTGGGTGTCGGTTTGTACGTTCTACCGGTGGCTACATTTTCCGGCATGTGTTGCGGATTCTCATCAGCTTGTGTGAGCAGCACCCTGTAGCTATGTCTTGACCATCAGCTTGTGTGAGCACACCCAGTGATAGCTTGATATGAGCATTTACATGTGAGATATGAAATTGAGATGGTTTCGACCATGTATTGCCACTTAGGGTGCGAGATTCCCGAGTATCTGATATTATTCCGAATGGTTCAACGGGCATATTAATGATATGAAAGGTAAGAAACTGATACATATCAGTATAGGTATGTATGTAAATCATATGAGCGTCCAGACAGTTGAACAGTTTGGGTTGTGTTTTAATGAAAGAGGGTAAAGTGATAGTTTATGCCTCTAGACAATTGAAACTGCATGAAAAGAATTATCCAACGCATGGTTTAGAATTGGTTGTTATTGTTTTTGCATTGAAAATTTGGCGACATCAAAGCTTAAAGTATATAATGACTTAGAAAGATTTGAATTTGCGACAACGAAGATGGCACAAGTTGCTGAAAGACTTTGAGTTAGTGATTGATTACCATCTAGGGAAAGCGAATGTAGTCGCGGATGCTTTGAGTAGAAAATCTTTATTTGCTTTGTAAGTGATGAACACACATCTAACTTTGTATACTGATGGTTCGGTTTTGGCTGAATTAAAAGCTAAACCTATATTTCCTCAACAAATTTGTGAAGCTCAGAAGTTTGATAACGAGTTACAAGCTAAAAGAGTGTAGTCTGAGTCGAATAGTGATTCAGACTATCAGATAGGATTCGATGATTGTTTAATGTTCTGAAACAGAATTTGTAAACCCAGGAATTTCGAGCTTATTCAGAAAATTCTACACGAAGCACATAGTGGTTGTTTATATGTTCACTCGGGAACTACTAAAATGTACAATGATTTGAAACAGTTTTATTGGTGGTCAGGCATGAAACGAGAAATTTCAGAGTTTGTGTCGAGATGTTTGGTGTGTCAACAAGTTAAAGCTGAACATTAGGTACCTTCAAGTTTGCTACAACCAGTGATTATAGCGGATTGTAAATGGGATAGAGTTACAATGGATTTCATATCAGGATTACCTCTGTCTCTAAAGAAGAAAGATGTTATTTGGGTTGTCGTTGATCGACTGACAAAATCTGCACATTTCTTTCAGTTATGTGATGACTATTCGCTTGATAAATTGGCTGAATTATACATTTATGAGATCCTTAGATTGCATGGGATGCCAGTTACGATATTTGACTCATAGTCATTGAATTTTTTATAGAGAGATATTTGATTCGTAATACACAGAGGTCAGAGCAGTCAAACCCTGAAACAGGGGAGACTTTAATTAATAAACTGTACTAATAGGCCCAACCAAAAATTATAGAAAAAAAATTAGTAAATAGATATATGAGTCTAGATTCGGGGAAAATTTACAGATCTTGATTTCGAGTTTCGTAACTCGAGATATGATTTTTCTTGTAACTGTGACACGGGTAACTAGAAAGCTGTGAATGTAGAAACAAATGATTTGAAGTTCTTAATTTGATAAATTATGTTCAGTAACCCCTCAAGCTCGACTCTGGCGATGGTCTCGGGCGTGGGGGCGTTACAGGTATAAAGATTCTACTTTTGCACTGGTTGTTATTGAAATTTGTGTTTAAATCTCTCAAATGATCAGGATGTTTTATTTTCACCTGAGACATTATTTACTAAAGTAATTGAGAAGTCAGTCTTATTATGGCATCATGATTTCTAAGTAGTATGAGTATTGTGGCCTCAGTGTAGTTCAGTTCAGACATGTATTTTGATTTTCATTTTTCGCATAATCTTCATATATATCAGTGAGTTAAAGACCGAATGCTATGTTCTTTCGAATTATACAGTAATAATGATTTGTGATTAGCTCTTTGAAGAAATCACGACAGAATGTATGTTTGAGATATCATGACAGCATAGAGAAGAACAGTTTTTAAAAATTTATTGTGTTTTAGTTGAGACTGATGCAGTTGAGCAGTTGATTGAGTTATATGTATGTTTGAATTATTCATGGCTTCAGAGGTAAATGCTGATTTTTCATGTATAAATAGATAAATGACCCGAGTAAATAGTACATATTCTAGAGGTTATGGTACAGAGTTGTATACGCATATCAGAATGGTTGCATCAGAGGTATATTTTTATGAATCCAAGTTGTCTGATTGTTAAAGTTCTCACTGTATGAAGTTTAGTTTGGCTTGAATTCATGCTAATAAAGTATAAACAGTTGAAGATATTGACAATTGAAGTATCCATTATGATTCAACTTGGTTTGAATAAAGAGTTTATGGTTTCTAGAAATGTGTTAAGGAGAAATCAAGTGATTTTGCAACAGTTATGATACCTAGCGCAGTGATAATTATTTGATTATTTGAGAAGTACAGAGATGGATGATAACTTGATTTAGTTATACTAGTAAGAGTGTGAAATGTTATGTACCAGACTTTGAATCTGATACCTGAACTTTTAGAGAGTTAAAGTTGATTTTCAAGTATCTCAGAAGTTATTACAGTTAGTATTGATGTTTGTGTGAAAATGTGAGGGTATTTCGAAGAATTGTGCAACATAATTAGCATTATCACCGAAAGGTTAAATGAGCTATGGTTGATTGCTCGAAGAAGTTTGTGTATTCTTCTTAGTACGAATGAGTTTTTCTACTGAAATATTATTTGAGTTATTCATTTTGAGGTTGTCAATTCATTCAGAGTGTAAATTTTAGTTGTTATGGTTGGAAATCTAGGGTTGCACCGTGACTTCAGAAGAAAGCTATAGTAAGTTTTGACCATGAGATTGCTAAATGTTACTGCATGTCACCTTTGTACTGATAGTTGAATTGAGGAACAGAAATTCGTAGAATTAAATTGAGCAGAAAGGATTAGAGGAAACTGAAAATTAATTTTAGAAAGAAGAGACAGATTATCAAAAATTGTATACAGAATCGAAAGGTAAGAATATTGACACTCAAAAAAGAAACAAGTATTTTTTTAAAGTACCCTAGTGGCAGAGAATTTCCATTTTGGTAACAAAAGAAGAGTTAGTTGCGTTTCATCAAAGAGTGAGGTTAATGATAAAATAAGGTCAGCTACTTATCAGTAGGTATTCCAGTTCAGAGCCTTAGTTTAAGAAGTAAAATGTTGGGTATGCCAAGGCTGATGAGAATTTGAAAGTGTTGCTGGAAATCAATATCGAATCCATTTGTAGGTAACATATTTGGGGACGAAAATCCCTAAAGGGGGAGAAATGTAACATCTCGAAATAGGGCCTAAATAGAATAGTGGTTGCAAAACCACGAATTCAAGGTCAAAAAAATTTATTCCAATTAAGTTTTAAGGTTTATTCATTGATTTAATAATTGTGTGAAAATTTCGTGAAGAAATTTTATGTATAAGTGCCTAATTTGATAATTAGGACTAAATTGTAAAATTAGCAAAATGTGTGTTCTTGATAATAAAGGGGATTTAATTGAAATGGGTTCTTAAAGTGGTGGTCCTTATTTAGTAATTAGACCATTATTTTTAAGTTTGGAAAAAAATGGGCAAGAATAGGACAAATTTGAAAGAAAAGCCTTTAAGGGCATTTTGGTCATTTATTAATTAAAAGAATTACAAAGGGAAAATAAAGCCGAAATTGGTCCATCTTCTTCATGGAGGCCGAATATAGCATGGGGGAAGCCACGGTTAGGGTTTCCAAGCTTTCCAAGCTCAATAGTAAGTCCATTCTAGCCTCATTTTTAATGTTTTTTTACGTTTTTTGAGTCCCGGTAACTTGATTTAGCTTATTCTAGCAATAATTCATGCTCGGTTCATATTTGGAAAAATACCCATAGGTTAAATGTGTTTATTTTGATGTTTTATGGTATAATATAAAGCTTGAAATTATGTTAAACAACTTTTGCTAAGCGATTTTATGTGAAAACGTGTAAAACGACATAATCGGTAAAAATACCTAATGTTCATAAGTACATGATAGAGTGGGAATTTGATGTTTCCATAGAAGGGAAAAATGTTCAGCGTGCCATAAAACATAAGACAAATGGCTAAATTTTAATTTCCAAGCATAGGGGCAAAATTGTAATTTTGTAAAGTTTTAGGGGCAAAATTGTAATTTTTCCAAAATTTAAGTTAGGGAATATTTTTAATAGTACATTAATTAAATAAGTTAAATACGATGTTTTAGATCCCGAAAAGTGAGATTTGGACCTAGAACGGGAAAAAAATAAAAAATCGAGAAAGTTGGTAAAATGGTCGTTTTGGTATCAAGGTAAGTTCATATGTTTAATAAGCATTTAATTATGCATATTTGAATGATAAATTGATATTTTGGCCATAAATACTTTAGTATTGAGTTTCAGATATAATGATTAATGTTTGATAATAATTCGATATTGGAAAGAGAACTTGTATAATTTATATGTAAGACCATATTTTGTATTATGGCTTTGTATGATAACAAGAAATTATTGACTACCATAGTTTGATGAGAATAAGTTAAGTTGATGATATGATGAGATTGAGAATGTAAGTATGTAAGTTGAGTAGTATTTTATTATTATGCAATTATTGTTATTCGTATTGTCATTATTGAGTTATGGGACTAACCTTGAGAATTTGAGCAAGTATGTTTCAACTATGACTTGACAAGGCATTGATATCTCAAAGTCCATGGTTGTACCATGGCAATTAAGGAACAATTGACAGAAAATTCATTGTTCATAACATGGCATTTAAGGAGGAATTGATGGTTAAGGATACCATGTAAGACCATGTCAAGACATGGCATTGGTAAGGCAAGGATCCCGTGTAAGACCATGTCAAGACATGGCATCGGCATTGATTAAGGACTCCATGGAAGACCACATCAAGATGTGGCTTGGCACTAAGACAAGGATACCATGTAAGACCATGTTTGGAACATGGCATTTGGTAAGACAAGGATTCCATGTAAGACCATGTTTGGAACATGGCATTTGGTAAGATAAGGATATCATGTAAGACCATGCCAAGGCATGGCATTGATAAGTTCTATAAGGCAAGGAAATCATGTAAGACTATGTCAAGACATGGCATTGATGAGTTACTATAAGGCAAAGGTCCTATGTAAGACCATGTCAAAGCATGGAATTGGTGAGTTCATAAGGTAAGGATACCACGTAAGACCATATCAAGACATGGAAATTGTATGTTCAAAAAGGAAAAAGGTTCCCGAGTAATCCAAAGAGTAAGCCAAAGAAACGACAATGTGAGAACATGAAAAAAGAGTCTATGTATGCATCTAACGCTTATTTAATATTGAGATTTTAAGTAATTGAGATTATCAAGTATTAAGTAAGTGATGAGTTTTCAGTTATGCTTGTAACACAAAATTCATATAATTTCACTCACCCCATACCAGGCTAAATTGCATATAAGTCCCTAGTAGCCCAAAACCTTCATTTATTTCACATTTTAACCACACATTTTCAACATTTCTGAATTTAACCCCTAATATGCATCATCAGAAATCACTTTACAAAACATGAAAATCTATCACCAAGCTTTCATAAATTGTCATCAAACCTCAAAGGACACATGGACACAACAATGGCAACTCTCAAAATCTTTAACAATTTCAAAATCTAAGGTACGGGCTAGCTAGATTGATCTGCAACGATTACAAAAACATAAAAATCATCAAAAACTGAGCTCAAACCGTACCTTTAACCTGTGTCGAACCCTAAAACACCAACAATGGCTTTCTTCTCCCTTAATGTTCGGCCAAAATGATATAAAGAAGGAAAAAAATCAATTTTTATTTATTTATTAACCATTATTAACTATTTTACTATTTTAACCTTAATGAAAAACCATTTCAAACATTCATTAAATGTCCATATATGTCCATTAACCTTTTAAATGGTCTAATTACCAATTAAGGCCATCATATGTAAAAGCCAAGACCAATTGACACTTTTAACTAATAGCATGCAACTTTTGCATTTTACGCGATTAATCATTTTTCTCAAATTGAGCAATTAAATGATAAAATTAGTTCAAGAAATTTTCATACATACATACTATCATGCTGCAAACACCAAAAATAATATTAAAATAATTTTCCAACATCAAATTTGTGGTTTCAAAACCATTGTTCTGATTTAGCTAAAACCGGGCTATTACACAAACTGATGTCAGTTTGAGAGAGTAATTTAGATTCTTAAAGATATGTTTCATTGTTGTGTTTTAGAATTTGAAGGCAATTGGGAGAAATTATTGTCGTTAGTTGAATTTGCGTATAACAACAGTTTTCAATCGAGCTTAAAGATGGCATCATATAAAGCTTTGTATTGTCGCAAATGTCGAACTCCATTGTATTGGACCGAGCTTAGTGAAAAAAATGCACGGGGTTGATTTGATCATAAAGACTGAAGAGAAAGTAAAAGTAATTTGCGATATTCTAAAAGTAGCTTCAGATTGACAGAAATCACATGCAGATTTAAAAAGAAAAGACATTAAATTTCATATCGACAACAAAGTATTTCTAAAAGTTTCTTCGTGGAAGAAAATTCTTCAATTTGGTTGTAACATCCTGATTTTGGGCCTAGTCAGAACAGTGGTTTTAGGACCACAATCTGAGGTCATAAAAAATTATTTTAATATTCCTTTGAGGTCTACGACATGATAATATGATTGTGTAAAAGTTTTGTTAAAAAATTTTACCGTTTGAATGCTTAATTTGTGAAAAAGGACCAAATCACGTAAAATGCAAAAGTTGTGTTCCATTAGCTAAAGGTGTTAAATAGCTATAGAACTTAAAATTTGTGGTCCTTAATGAGTAATTAGGCCATTATATATGTGTATGGCTGTACATGAAGTGTAATAAATGAAAAGTCAAAAAGTCAAAAAATTGGGTATGGGTAAAAATCAAATGGTCATCTTCTTCTCCATATTTTTGCATCGAAATTTTAAGGAGAAAAACCTCATGGAAGCTTGAAATTTTCAGCACAATAAACCCTCTACATGTAAGTTATTTTGGTGATAGTTTTTGATGTTTTTGATGTTTTCGAGATCTTTGAAGCATAATATAGCTATTTCTACCATTATTTTGAGCTAGGGTTTATGTTCAAAAATTTACCCATGTGTGTCATGTGTGTATTTTGATGATTAATGGAGGAATATGGAATTTTGGTGTTAGATGAACATCTTTTTCTAAGCAATTTTTCGTGAAAACATCTAAAAGGACTTGTTTGTAAAACATGTAAAAATAGGTGTTAAAAATGTTATTTGATGAAAAATACGGGTTTTTATAAGATGGATTATGAATCGGCTATACTTGGGTAGCAAAGAAATTGGTTGCATTTCATTTTACGAGCCTAGGGGCTAAATTGTAATTATGTAAAAGTTTAGGGGCAAAAATATAATTTTTCCAAAATATGATTTATGGACTGTTTTGAATAATGTGATAATTAAACAAGTGAAATTTGCTATTATAGATGAAGAAAAATGGAGTCTGGGCCTAGACTAGGGAAAGAGCTTGATCTTGGTCTAAATCGAATTAGTTTCCCTTATTTTGTACTGAGGTAAGTTTGTGTGTAATTGGTATAGCATCCTATTATGTATTTAACATTTAATGTTGCATGAGTAGTATATTTGTCTTTGTGAGTATTATTGATATTGTCTGATAAAGAATTGTGGTGATGAAAGTCTGTTGAACCTTAGGAATACTTAAGGTAGAAATATCACGACATTTGGGTTAATGAGATCCAGTATAAGACCATATCTGGGAATGGCATCGACATCGATATGTGTTATCATGTAATACCATATTTGGGATATGGCGTTGATATGAGATCCCATGTAAGACCATGTCTAAGACATGGCATTGGCATCGACATATGAGATTCCATGAAAGACCATGTCTGGGACATGGCATTGGCAACGAGTAGTGATCCCATATAAGACCATATCTGGGATATGGCGTTGGCATCTTATTATTTGAACGGGGTTTCCCAGGGTATCCGTTAGTATTCCAAATGGTTCAACGGGCAGTGTGAAGATGTGTCAAAGAATGAAAAGGTATGATCATGTTGAAAGGGTACAGGTATGTACGCCAAGCTCATAGTATTGAGATTACGAAATGATAAAACTTCGGTGAGAGGAGAATAAAGAAATTATGATATTGAGACCAAGATGAGTAAAGTTATGTTATGTATGTGTATGGAAATGCATATTCTTATTACTTATTAATTACATGCAAGCTTACTAAGCTTTATGCTTGGCCCCTCTCTTTTCCATTTTCTTATAGTATCATCAAGCTAGCTCGGGGAACAAAGTACGTCGGAGGCACATTCACACTATCGATTAGATTATTTGGGTATAGTTAATCTCAACATTTTGAGTATGGCATGTATAGGAACCTAGACTTTTTGTTATATGTCATATTAGTCTAGCCAAATGTGTTGGCTTATAATGATAGTTGATTTATTTTGTGTATGGCCATGTGATATGGCTCATAGTGATTATTGGGTTGTGAACCTATTCATCTATGTATGTGCCAATTCCATTATGATATGGCCTATGGTTATGGATGTTTGAATGTTGATGAATGTCATGTTTGTGTATAAGATGGTGTGAAAATGCATGCATGTAAGTCTAAGAAATATTGCTTATTTCTATATATGTGTTTAAACAAATAAGGGTGGCATTTGGCTTTGAAAATAGCCTTAAAATGGGCAACATGGGTAGACACACAGGCGTGTGTCTAGACTGTGTGTGATGCACGGCTTGCCCCATGGGCGTGTGATTCGACCGTGCGTCCCATGTACTCTAATTAATGGAAAATAGAATGCTCAGTAGTAAACACACGGGCGACACGCCCGTGTGAGAGACACGGCTGTGTGTCTCGACCGTGTGAGAGACACGACTGTGTGTCTCGACCGTGTGAGAGACACGACCTTAGCACATGGGCCTATGCCCAGTCCGTGTAAAGTCTGCACTTAATTTTAGAATTTAATTCGCCACATGGTCTAAGGACATGAGCATGTGCCTTGGCCGTGTGACCATATTTTGTGCATGACGTCATAATCAAAGAGTTACACGGGCTGAGGACACGTGCTTGTGAAATCAACACGGCCCAACCTCACGGGCGTGTGCCCCTTTATAATGTGAAAATTTTTCTATGTGCTGTAAAAGTTCCAAAGGTTCTTGATTTAGTTCCGAACCACCACCAGCGTATGTTTTGAGCCTCGTCAGCCTATATTAGGAACGAAATGCTTGTTAACAAATGGTTTCAGTTTCAGAGAAATTTCATGGTCCGGTGTTGCATGGTTCCAATAATGCCTCGTATTCCTATTCGGGTGTCGAGCACGGGTAAAAGGTGCTACATTGGTCGCAAAGGAAAATTGAGTCCACGATTTATCGGGCCGTACGAGATCATTGAACGAATAGGACCAGTGGCATATCGACTAGCTTTACCGTTAGAGTTGGAACAGATTCACAATGTGTTTCATGTATCGATGTTACAAAGGTATCGATTAGATCCATCGCATATCATTTCTCTGTTCGAGATAGAAATTCAGCCTGATATGACATATAACGAAGAATCCATCAAAATTTTAGCTCGAGAGGTTAAAGAGTTAAGAGATAAACACATAGCTTTGGTGAAGGTTTTGTGCCGATGGTGTAACACCCCTTACCCGTATTCGATGCCGAAATAGGGTACGAGGCATTATCGGACTGAAACACAAGCAAACATACATTTTTGAGCCATGAATTTTCGTCCAAATTAAAACATTTTTCATTTAGTCATAAAGTCCCTAATACAAACCTACTAGGCCCAAAACACGCATTGAAAGTGGTTCAGGACTAAACCGAGAACTTTAAAAAATCTTGCAACACTTAGAAATTTTTTTCTAAACAAGGGTCACACGTTGTATGGGTATGGGACACACCCGTGTGGGCAGGCTGTGTGGTCACACACGCCCATGTCCCTAACTTGTGTAACTCTCTATTTGTCATCCAAGAACAAATTGAAGACACACGGCCAAGTTACAAGCCCGTGTACTAGGCCATGTGGTCAATTTAAAATTCATGATTTTTCATTAAATAGGTACAAATTTCACATGCCTAGGACACACGCCCGTGACTGAGGCCGTGTCATCCATATAGCTAAGACACACGCTCGTGCCTCAGCCCATGTACTTAATTTGAGCATTCTGTTTTGTAAAAATTAGGGTGTAGGGGACACACGGCCTACACACATGCCGTGGGGCAGATTGTGTGTCGCACACAGCCTAGACACACACCCGTGTGTCTACCTGTATGGAAAAAAGTAGGGTTATTTTCCAAGCCATTTTGCCACCCTTTATTGCACACACCTACACAACACAACACAGCACTAACCCAAACATTTACAAACAACCAAATCAACCACAACCAAGACGTCAACACACCATTCACATGATACCATCTATCATGCACAAACATTACATACTTATCAACTCAATCACATAAAGTCCCATATCCATGAAAAAAATCATCATATAAATTGATTATACCAATAGTAGCCAATTTCAAATGGCCTTATACAAAATGAGCATTTAACCAATATGAGCCAACACATTTGGCCAAATCAATTATGACACATAACAAAATGACCAAGTCCCCTATACATCCCATAACTCAAAATGTTGAAATCATTGGTAAAATAATTATTGGTAGTGTGAGTGGATTTCTGACGATCTCCGATCCTTGAGCTAGCTTGGTGACACTATAAGACAAGAGAAAAGAATGGGAGTAAGCTATAAAGCTTAGTAAGTTCCTATGCAGATAATAAGCATCATAACCACACATTTAACATACAATTAACATGATGAAAATTAGTATGAGTGTGATTAAAATCTTATAGTCATAACGTACTCAATCACATCCTTAACAATGGTTCACCACATATCGAGCTTGTTACGTATGAGTTTTACGTACATACTTGTACCAACTAGCAACATAACCATAGTCTTTCATAACTTTGACATTCCCATTGAACACTCGAAATATTAACGGATACTCAAAAATCTTGCACATAAGTGCCATATATGTAGCCGAAGCTACCTCATATCTCATAAAACATATAGGCTTGTTTTTAAGCTACTCACGGGCCTGCTCACACAAGCTGTCAGTCAGGACGTGGCTACAAAATGCTGCTTACACAAGCTATTAGGTATCCGCAACATATGCCAGTATACCTAGCCACTGGTAGAACATACAAAACCAGCACCCGGATCACATAAACACGTGGGTTCCTAGTGACATGTTACTTGTATCCGATTCTATTCCTAAGGTTCAACCGGGATTTCTTGCTTGTCGAAATTTTTTTCGAATACATCCAAAGAGTCAATCACAATTCATACAATATTAAAGCATTTAAAACATAAATATAACAATGGATTATTTACATACGAAGTTACCTCGGTACAAAAATAGTAGAATTTGACCTAATTGTCAAACACTTTGTTTTTCCCTTGATCTAGGTCCGAACCTCTTTTTTCTTGATCTATAATAACAAATTTAGCTTATTTAGTACTCACATTGTTCAATTTAGTCCAAAAATTATATTATCGTAAAATTATATTTTTGCCCCTCATGTTTCACCTTTTATAATTTAGTCCTAGGCTTGTAAAATGAAACGTATTCAATTTCTTCAAAACCCAAGCCTAGACAAACCATTTTCGCACCCATACTGGCCCACATTTTTCATTTAATCACACTTTTACTACTCATTTTTGTAACTTTTACAAATAGGTCCTTTTTGACATTTTTACAAAAAATCACTTAGTAAATGTTGTTTATCTAACACTAGACATGAATTTTCTACTATTAGACATCAAAATACAAAAATATCGAATGTGGTTAAAATTGTAAACTTCATCTTTCTTTCAAATTAGTCCTTGAATAAGCTAGATTAGGTTGCGAGGATCTCAAAAACATGAAAATCATTAAAAATAGGGCAAGAACGGACTTACAATTGAGCTTGGAAGATGAAAAAACCCTAGCTATGTCTTCCTTAGGGATATTCAGCCATGGGAGAAGAAGGTGGATAAGATTTTGGCTTGACTTTTGCTTTTTAATTCATTTAATTACCAAATGACCAAAATGCCATTTTCATAAAACATAAAATTTATCTTACTTCATGTCCATTTTTTGTCCACTAACTTAAAAAATGGCCTAATTACCATCTAAGGACCTTAAATTTAAATTTTCAAAGCAATTAGACATTTTTAGCTTCTAGAACTCAAGTTTTGCAATTTTTGCAATTTAGTCCTTTTTGCTAAATTGGGTGCTCTAACATCAAAATTTTCGAACGAAATTTTCATAGAATCATTCCATAAAACGATAGACCATAAAAATATAAGAAAAATAATTCTTTCTGTGTTGATTTTGTGGTCCCAAAACCACAGTTCTGATTAGACCCAAAATTGGGTTATTACAACTCTCCCCCTTTAGGGATTTTCCTCCCCGAAAATCTTACCAAAAAATAGGTTTGGGTACTATTTTCTCATAGCTTCCTCAGGTTCCCACGTAGCCTCTTCGACCCCATGTCTTTGCCACAAAACTTTCACTAGGGCTATGATCTTATTTCTCAACTGCTTAACTTCCTGAGCTAAAATCTTGATCGATTCTTCACCTTACGTTATATCCAATTGAATCTCAAACTCTATTGGAGAAATCACATGTGAGGGATCAGAACGGTATCTTTGCAACATCGACACATGAAACACATTATGAATCCTTTCCAACTCTGTCGGTAAAGCTAATTGATATGCCACTTGTAACACTCCAAACCTGGCCTAAATGTTATGGCCGAATCTGCGATGTCACACTGAAGTGTATTTTGAAATCAAATTTCCGTTGAAAAGTTCGCTCTATATTGAAACCTCGATGTGATCTTTACAAAAAAATTAGAATAACTTGCTCGTTGTTAAAACTCAGGTTGGTTCAACAAAGTGTTAATCATATTGTTTTGTCATTGTATTTTAAAAATAATGATTGTTGCGGAAGCTTTTAAAACTGTGTTGCAAAAGCGTGGTATTTTGAAATGCATTTATCTCTTTGTAAAGCTGCCGTCTACTTCTAACAGATATGATTCAAAGTAAGTAAATCCAAAAATCAAATAAAACTTAAAAAGGCCTTATTACAAAATAAATACCCAAATTAAACTTATCAATTAAAAACTAAAGAGTGGAATTATGTGCGGTTGTATGGCTACCATCGAGTCCCTTGTAGCACCGACCCGCCTAAGATTACCTACGCAGAGAAGCAGAAGGGTGATTTTATGTAAACTCAGTGTGTAATCCCTTATTAAACAAACAACCAGTCATACAATAGGCAAATACAGCCTGAGCCTAAGCCAGTTTCAGTAATAGTCCAGTAACAGTTAGGGCCTTAGCCCTATATAGTATCAGTATCAATATCAGTACGGGCCTTAGCCCACTTCAGGAACAGTAACAGATATGCAATCAGAAGTCCTACCCATCCATCCTCTACACTCCACTCCATCCAGCCCTACACTCGATGTGGGGATTAAATCGACCCACCCATCCCTACACTCTAAAATATAGCACCGGTTGTGGCACTAAACAGTATTTGCCGCAGAGCTGCCAGTACAGTACACTTCCTCCGAATATATCAAACCCACCCCCATGCAACATGTCATGTCATAATTTCATACATGATGCAAAAATGTCATGCTCGAATACAATCATACATATCATAGGGGTATACCAGTCATTTTACTTCATAGGGGTATAATGGTCATTTCATCAGTATGGGGTCTAGATGTACTTAGTGACCCAACAGAAGGTCCACAGTGTCTTGGGCTACCGGTGCAACCTTAACGGTCAAACAATGAAAATGGGCCCAAAATCCCATAACATTACCCATGTGGGCCCACGCGCCCGTGTGGTCCACAAAGCCCAAAAATGGCCATGGCCATCTAAACCACACAGCCTAGCCCAATAAACTCCATATGTCTGTGTGATTTACCTATATGGGGCCTACAAACCCATGAGGCCCACGCGGCCCATTCTGACCCAATGTGGCCCAAAACGGCCTAAGCCCATGAAACTGCTCATGGAGACCTCTACGATCAAACGCCCACGTTTTACGCATTCAGAATACTACACAAGCGAGCGCACGCTCGTGTAGTGTCAATAGTCATACTTTTTTGGCTTTTACCAATCTATGCTTATAGCAGTGTGGTTACACACTTGTTTTTGAAAAGAGCGCAGTCTCCACGAACACCAACCCTAGATTCAATCATAACCCACTGTCAGACCTTTAATTAATAGGGTTAAAAATCCCTTAAATAACACTTAACCAAACCATAATGTAACACTTGCCTTGATCGAATGATTAAGGTTTCTCACCCTTCAATTGTTGCCGAAAATTGATTACAGGCTCTTACAAACCATCTGCACTCAAACCAAAACCTATTAACTTTTACTAAAAAAAATGTTCGTGTAACAATTTGAACCAGCACATATAGCACTTACCAAAAATTGCAACACCGATTCTATTGAGGGGAACAATTGGCCTTCAATCTCCAGAAAGGATACCTACACAACCGAGGCAAGCAAGGCTAGTACCAACACGTCTCTAGCCATAAATGACAGCAAGGACGAAGTTAGAAGCAATGTTACAACACAGAGAAAAAGAGTGAGAGAACATAAAGGAATCAGGGACCAACTGATTGTTCAAAGAAGAACAGCAAAAATCGAAACAAATGGAGAGAGAGCTAGGCAGAAATCGACCCAAATATCCAAATGAGAAGAAAGGGAAGAAGGTGTATTCGATCAAAAGGAAAAGTCAATTGAGAGAAAGGGAGAAGAGAGGTATGATGAAGGTTCGGCTAAATCAATGAAAACTAAGAGAAGAAGAGTAATGGAGAGAGGAAAGTTGATCAATCAAAGTATAGTATTAGAGAACAAAACCAAAGTAGGTTAACACGAAATGTACCTGAATGGTCACAAGTAGAATTCCACTGTCCAACAAGCAACAATACTAAAGAGTGAAATGAAGCAAAAGGGGAATAGCTACCAAAAAAAAGAGAGCAAAACTAGACATTTTCGGCACTAAGTATCTATGACCGAATTTACCTAATGGGAATCCACAACAAGTCGAATAGTTGAGGAGAATCCCACTTCGGCACCAACACTCCATTACTCCTTGAACCAATCCTTGAATATCTCCCCAAATCACTCCTCTAGTCCTTTAACTGACCAATTCAAATCCCTTTCAAACTCCTCCTAAAATTCGACTACACACTCCCCTCCCCCTCAAACACTTCAATCGCCCACTAGGTTCAGAGTTCTACTAATACTCAACTTCCTACACAGCACAACAACAAAATAAAATGCTCCTTACGCAACACAGGACTTGAACTCAAGACATTTAGTAGTAATGACACGCCACTTACCCCTTGACTTGTAGTCCCTTTCTGTCATCTCTACTCACATTAATTTAAAAGTCTACTAACTAAAGGCAAGGGTTAATTTCCTAAAAGCAAAGTTTTTTGCAATTGCCCAAGCTTGAGCCCAAGACATCTCAGGTGCTTCCCAAGACACTTAAGCATTAAGACAAGCATGCATTTGAGTTACACAACATACAGAAAATAAGTACCTATATTTTGGGGCGTTACAACTCTACCCCCTAAAAGAAAATTTCGGCCTCGAAATTTACCTAGTCAAAACCGATGAGGGTATTGTTGTCACATCGCCTCTTTGGGTTCCCACGTAGCTTACTCAGAACTGTGATTATGCCATAGTACCTTAACCAGTGGAATAGACCTCCTCTTCAGAACCTTCACATCATGATCTAAAATCTGAACCAGCTCTTCCTCAAAGGTCAGATCTGGCTTAACCTCAATCTCCTCAGTGGAGATGATATGCGTAGGATCAGGGCGATATCGCTCAACATAGAAACGTGGAACACATCATGAATCAGGTCCAACTCTAGAGGTAACTCAAGTTGATATGCAATTGGTCCCACACACTTCAATATGCGGTAAGGCCCAATGAACCTAGGGCTTAGCTTGTCCTTCCGTTCAAACCTCTGTACCTTCTTCCATGGCGAGACCTTGAGAAAAACTAAGTCCCTCACAAAATAGTCAATCTCTTTACGCTTCAGATCCGCATATGACTTCATCTATTAGATGTCGCCTTCAGTCGACCCTGAATCAATCTAACTTTACCCACGATATCAAAAATCAATTCAAGGCCCAGAACACACCGCTCGCCCAATTCAGTCTAACACGGAGGAGTACGAAACCTATGACCATATAGTGCCTCGTAAGGCGCCATCTGTATGCTAGAGTGGTAGTTATTGTTATACGCAAACTCTGCTAACCATAAGTAGTCTTCCCAACTACCTCGGAACTCTATCAGACAACCCCTTAACATGTCCTCTAGTATCTGAATCACCATCTCTGACTGACCATCTATCTGAGGGTGGAACGCCGTACTAAAGTCGAACCTTGTACATAAAGCCTCGTGTAACTTTTCTGTAACCGATGTGAAGCGAGGATCTCTGTCAGATATTATGGAAACCAGTACCCCATGCAGTCTCATTATCTTAGACACATATAATTTAGCCAGCTTCTGTAACGAGTAATCGATTGAACATGTATGAAATGGGAAGACTTGGTCAATCAATCAACGATGACCCATACTGAATCTTTCTTAGAAGGCGTTAGGGGTAGCCCACTAACAAATTCCATAGTCACTCTCTCCCACTTCCACAACAGAATCTTAACTGGCTGAAGCAACCCTGAAGGTAACTGGTGTTCAGCTTTAACCTGTTGACAAGTAAGGCATTTACCCACGAATTCAGTAACTTCACGTTTAAGACATGGCCACCAATAAACTCACAAAGTTATCGGTACATCTTATTCCCGCCAAGATGCATAGCATAAGGACTACTATGTGCCTCCTGTAGTATCGACTACCTCAGATCAGTATCCTTCGGTACACAGACTCTCCTGCTGAAACAAAGTACCCTTTTGCTATTCAGTCCAAAATCTGATGTGCCACCACCCTCAATCTATCAGAATCAATGACTTAGTGACTCATCCTTCAAGAGGCTACTATCGTCACACAAATTGAGATGAGAAAACATCGCTCTTAGATCTGTCACAGCCCGACGGCTCAGTACATCGGCCACCACATTAGCCTTACCAGGATGGTATTCAATCAAACAATCATAATCTTTAAGCAGCTCAACCCATCAATGCTGCCTAATATTTAGCTCATTTTGAGTGAGGAGATACTTGAGGCTCTTGTGATATGTGTAAATGATACACTTCTCACCCTACAAGTAATGCCTCCAAATTTTCAGTGCAAATACCACCGCAACTAACTCCAAGTCATGTGTCAGATAGTTAATCTCATGTGTCTTAAGCTAACGAGACGCATATGCGACCACCTTACCCTCTTGCATCAACACATATCCTAAACCAACATGTGATGCATCGCTGTAGACAGTGAATTCTTTCCCAGATTCTGGCTATATCAAGACAGGGGCATCAATTAGAACTTTCTTAAGCTTCTCAAAACTTTCCTGCTGCTTATCAGTCCAGTTAAAAGGTACCCCTTTATGAACAACTTAGTTAGAGGTGCAACAATCAACAAAAACCCTTCCATAAAACGTCTATAATACCCTGCCAGACCTAGAAAACTATGAATCTCAGATACCATTTTAGGCTGCTTCCAATCCAGAATAGCTTCAATTTTCGAGGATCACGTCTCATAACCAAAATTCACACTTGCTGAACTTAGCATACAATTGTTTCTCCCTCAAAATCTGCAAAACATCTTAGTTATGTGTATCATTTTCATCTTCAGTTCTCAAATACACCAGAATGTCATCTATAAACAACACTACAAACCGATCCAAATAGGGCTGGAACACTCAGTTCATCGATCCATAAAAGCTGCTGGTGTATTCGTCAATCCAAATGGCATCACTAGGAACTCGTATTGACCATAACGAGTCCTAAATGTTGTCGTGTAAACATCAGTCTCCTTGACCCTCAGTTGATGGTACCCCGATCGAAGATCAATCATAGAGAAGACTAAAACTCCTCGAAACTGGTCGAATAGATCGTTTATCCTAGGTAGGGGTACTTATTCCTAATAGCCAATTTGTTCAATCGCCGTTAATCGATGCAAAAAACGCATGGTTCCATCCTTCTTTTTCACAAATAAAAGTGGTGCTCCCCACGGAGACATACAAAGGCAGATGAACCGTCGATCCAGTAACTCTTAAATCTGAGCTTTAAGCTCCTCAAGCTCCTTTGGTGCCATTTTATAAGGAGCGATGGACACTGGAGCTCTACCATGCAGGAGCTCAATCCCAAACTCGACTTCACGGTTTAGAAGTAACCTAGGTAGTTCATCAGGAAAAACTTTCAGAAAATCCTTAACTGTTCTAAGATTTTTAACAGAAGAAACCTCAAAATTAAAAACACCAATGTAGGCTAGAAACGCCTCACAACCCGTACGAACCAATTTCTCGGCCCTAAGTGCAGAAATCACATTTGACAGATAATTCTGATGCTCCCCAACCACAACTACCTCATCACCCTTGGCAGTTTTCAGTACCACCTATTTTGTAACACAGTCCAAATTCACCTGATGCTTAACCAGCCAGTCCTTGCACAATATTAAGTCGAATTCTCCAAAACGAAGTTCCATTAAATCTACCAAAAACATTATTCCTTGAACCTCCAAAGGTACATCCTTAAATAGTTTATTCACTCTCACTGACTGCCCTAATGGACTTAACACAGTAACCTCACTCGTAGTGTTTTCAACCATAATACCCAAAGTCTCAGACATAGTGCATGCCATGTATGAATGCGTAGACCCAACATCAATCAATGCAGTATAAATATATTATAGATAAAGAACGTACCCGCAGTAACATCTAAGGCGTGTCCGTCCTCTTGGCAACGTGCAACATAAACTAGTACCAGTTGCATCGCCTCAGTATGACCAGAACCTCTGCCTAGTGCTCCACGACCACAACCCATACCATTTCCGCCCCTGGCCTAACCACGGCCTCTCGGTGGCTTCTGAACACCTTTCAGCGGCTGAATAGTACCTATACCAGTAGCTTGCAACTAATCGGGCCTCCGTGGACAATCTCTGATACAGTGTTCCATAGATCTGCACCTCAAACATGGCCCTACATTTTCCAGCACTCGCCTTGATGGCGTATCCCGTAATCAGCACAAGGCTGCGGTCCAACAGCAACAACAGGGGCCCCAACTCTGGTCGGCCCATCAAATATGGCATTTTTCTTATGCCCCATAGCTAAACTTGAGTTCTTCCAAACCCACTTGTTCCCCTTCTTGTCTTTCTCATAGTTTTGGCGCTTAGCGCGCTTCACAACCTCGGCAATCTTTTCCTTTTCCACTAACACAACAAAATCTCGCTCCCTCTATAGAGCTATCAGAACACGTAGATTATCTCTGAGGCTGTCCTCAAAACAAACATGTCACTCATATTCAGTTGCCACCATCCCTTGTGCATAGCGACTAAGTCACAAAAATTCTGCATCGTATTTAGCCGCAGATTTATCCCCCTGAGTCAGATTCAGAAACTCCCTCCTCCGGGCATCCATATAACTAGCACTCACATATTTTCCTTGGAATGCAGTCTTGAAAATTTCCCAAGTCACCCGGTCAGGCTGAGTACCCTCTTTAGCTGTAAACCATCACATATAGGCTTTATCTCGTAGCAACGACACTGCACCTTTTAATTTCTGCTTTGGGTTGCAATTGAGGTCATCCATGATCCTCTCTGTTGCCTCAATCCAATATTCAGCCGCATTAGAGGCTACTCCAGCAATACCCCTAAAAATCTCAGCCCCATTAGACCTAAGTTGTTCCGTCATTGACCCATGCCCCATAGTACCAGTATTAGGCCCAGCGACCCTCTCCAAAATCTGCAACATAGCTTGGGGTAGTGCGTCGTCCCCAGCTGCACAATCGTGTGACCCAGTCTCTGTAATAGGTGAAGGTGGTGCCTCCCTAGCTTCATTGTTAGGCATATGACCTGATGCCGAAAACTCAGCCCAAGCACCTCCACGGCCTCCACCGCGGCCTCTTGTACCCCTTTTCAGGAGAACATTTGGTGCTCATTATCGATTTGCATATTATCTGAATTATAAATTTTATGCATCAGTTTACAGTTCTAGTGTTTATTACAGGATATTTTATGGAAAATATTATCGTAATTTAGAGTTTTGTTTTCGCAGATATCAGTCTTACTACAGTTTTAGTTTACCCTAAACAGAATATTTCAATACAACCTACTACCTATAGGATTCTCAATATTTCAATTTAATCAAGTAGTAGTTTCAGAAAACTTACAGGATCGGCGTCGGAGACTCGGCGTACCACACATTCAGTAAATTATTTTGAAATATTTTAAATCATTTGAAACAATTCTTTTTCAAAATTTTAAGTTGTAAGGAAACCCATATTGTGACAGCCCTAATGTGACCCTAGTCGGAAAGTGGTTTCGGGACCACAAGATCGAGTCGTAAAAATAATTAATTGCTATATTCTATGCTTATTATGTGTGAACATGAGTATGTGGAAGTTTCATTCCCTAATTTTACCAATTGCATGAGAAATTGTTAATAGGGATCGATTTGAGACATGGTGAAAATATGATAGTCCAATTTAAAATGGTCTATTAGTGCATGTACCAAAAAGAGTGGACTTGCATGTCAAATAGACCATTTTTGAATGTGAATGGCCGGCCAACACACGCATGCATTATGGTGTTCCCTTGTCTTCATTTTTTTATATTTGGTGGGAATTATGTATAATAAATTTATATTAGTAAGTGGTGATAAAAACAAAGTTCCATCATCTTTTCTATCATCTTGCCGAAACCATAAGGAAAAGAAAAGAAAAATGGAGGCTAGGACATTCGGCCAAGTGAGTTTATAGATTAAGGTATGATATCATGTGGTTCTTTTGGCATTTTTTTTGTGAAGTTGAGTTGTTTTGATGCTCATAACATGACCCATGTGTTGATTTTTGAGTTGTGTTGCAAGAAACCTTTGGTTATGTTCTTATATGCCAAATTGATGATGTTTTGTAGTATGTGATTTGAAATGGTTATAGATGAATATGAACTAAGAAACATGTATTATTGAGTAAGTAGAAGATAGAATGGGGTTTAAATGGGAGGTTCATTTGATTTATTTTTGTCCTTGTATGAAAAGTGGTTCTTTGTTAAGGCCGAATGAGTCATGCTAGATTAGTTGAAAAGAATGTTCATGTTATGAGGTAATTTGAATAATTGACCGAAACATGGAAGGAAGGGCAAGATTTATAAATTATGTTTGAGGGTGAAAGGAATAATGAAAGTTGTATTAAGTTTAATGTGCATACTTTAGTCTAAGTGTTGAGGAGTATTCGGCTAAGATAGTTGAAATGTGGGTGTTGCCGATTTTTAAATTTAGATTATGGGAGTGGCTATAATGGGCATTAAGATGTTGAACTTAAGAAATTAGAAGTAAATGAACTTGATAGTATTTAAGAGATAGAGGTGATAGATTAATGTTGCACATTTGGCTATGGTTAGGCATGTTGATGATCTTATCTTGATTTAGATAATTAGGCATAAAAGGGTGGTAAAGGGGATGAAATTGTCGAATGATTAGTTGGGTAACAAAAGAAGCATTCGGCCATCACTTGAGAGCTTGTGTGATGTTGGGTTTAAAATTAGCAAAGGTAACTTACCTAATGCATGTGCATGTGTGATTAGATTTTTGATGATATGGTAGTTGCATGAGGTTATTAGCCGAATATACTAACATACATATACATGTGAAATTGGATTGTAAATATTTAGCAAGGTGGTTAAACTAGTTAAATTATTGATTAAGCTCAAGGAGTTAAAGGAGGTGAATCGAGCAAAGGCAAAGAAAAGGTCATCGAGTAGCCGAGTTGGAACCGTCTTACCCAACACGAGGTAAGTCATTAAGCATATAGTTGGTATTAATTCAAATGGTCATAACGTTTATGTAATGATGCTGAATGGAATGAATAAATATATATATGCATGTACGTATGTGATGATGAAAGTGTTGAATGAAAAGAAAAGAGGTGAGATGTATTGAGTTGTTGATCTCGGCACTAAATGTGCGAGTATAAACATTTATGACCATGAGATTGGCGCTACGTGTGCGGGTTTAAATTGTGCAGCACTAAGTGTGCGAATTGACTATGTAGCACTAAGTGTGCGAGTTTGACTATGTAGCACTAAGTGTGCGAATTGACTATGTAGCACTAAGTGTGCGAGTTTGACTATGTAGCACTAAGTGTGCGAGTTGACTATGTAGCACTAAGTGTGCGAGTTTGATTATGTAGCACTAAGTGTGCGAGTTGATTATATAGCACTGAGTGTGCGGACTTAATATATATTCTTGAATCATTATGGACACTAAGTGTGCGACGCTATTGAGTCGATCACGGACAGCGGATCGGGTAAGTGTCTTGAGTTCATGGCTAATAGGTGCTATGTCTATACTTGGTGTTGAGCTTGGTAAGTTTGAACCTATGTGACAAATATACTTGAAGTCACGTACATGAAATTTATCGTAGAATGGGTGAAAGGCCGTTTAGTTGTATGTTTGTAACGAAAATAAAATGATTTATGAAAATGCCTCGAATATCCTATTGATGAGTATGTGGATTGTGAATGCATAAATTGGTATGAAATTAAACCGATAGGTTGGAGGAACTATGGTATGGTTCTGAATGGATGGAGTAATTAGCCTCGTTCCATTTTGTTTTCTCTTGTGATAATGTTATTGATGGATGGTAGTGCATAGCTTATGACTTACTGATTTATAAACTCACTCGGTGTTTCCTTGTCACCTATTCTAGGTTTCTTGGACACATCTCTTTTTGCGTGGTCGGGCCGTCATCGAAGTCATCACACCGGATAGCAAGTTTTGGTACTTTCTTCTTAGTCGGCTTAGGGGAACATTTCGGCATGTATAGGCTATTATGTTGTGTTTGAACTTTGATATGTAAACTTTAAGCCATGCGAAAATGGCATGAATGTTCGATTGAGTTGGATCAAGGAGTAGGCATGAAATGGACCTAGTTACTTTCGTAACAGATGCTGGCAGCAGCAGTGACATGAGATTGAAAAATCACTAAAAGTAGTAGGAGTGGAATTAATTGATGAATAAATTATGTATTCGAAGCTCGATGAGTCTATTTTCATATAGAAGCAACGAAAAGATCATATGGACAGTATGTTAAGAGATATTCAGGTTCTCGTGAGACAGGGCCAGAACGGTTTCTAGATTCCCTGTTCCGACTTTGGAAATTCATTATAAATCAACCAGAGATAATTAGGAGTCATACCATATATGTATAGATTCCTCTCTGAGTCTAGTTTCTATAGAAACAAACGGCATCAGTATTGAAACTCTGTGAAGGGAGATATCCAAGTCGTAATGCACAAAGGTCAGTGTAGTCGATCCCTGTAACATGGGAGACTTTGACTAATAAACTGTACTAATTGGTCCGACCAAAAATTCTAGAAAAAAATGTGTAGATGGGCATATGAGTCTATTTTCAGGGAAAATTTACGGAACTGGATTTCGAGTTTCAGAACTCGAGATATGATTTTTTTTAGCGACTAGTACGCAGACTAGCAGCTTGTCTGGAAAATTTTTTTTAAGTGGGTTGAAGTCTGTTAACACCTCGTGTTCGACTCCGGCGACGGCCTCGGGTTCGGGGTGTTACATTTGATTGGTATCAGAGCTATGGTTTAGTCGGTTCTAGGACTACCATAGCACGTATGAGTCTAGCTATACATGCCGAATGTTAATGTTTAACTGTGTGATGACTTCTGACGGTTAAAATTTATGTTTTGATTAGTAAATGGATCCCGGTGTAGAGAGAACCTTGGCGGATGACATTGAAAGTGTAGCCGCCTGTTGAACCTCAGTCATCTGCGAATAATCAAAGTGAGGGGGCTAAACAAGCCTTCCTTACCATGATGAATGAATGGGTCGCGCAGTATGCCCGAACCAATCCGGCTGTCCAACAATTCCCGAATTTGAATAATCCACCCCCGGAGCCAGTAATGCCATCAGTTACTGATCCTGTGAGGCTGAGTAAGCCACCTGTAGACTTGATTAGGAAGCGCGGGGCTGAGGAGTTCAGGGCCATAGTTACTGATGATGCTGAAAGGGCCGAGTTCTGGCTTGATAACACCATTCGGGTGTTTGATGAACTGTCATGCACACCCGATGAATGTCTAAAGTGTGCTATATCCTTGTTGCGGGACTCAGCCTACTATTGGTGGAGGACCCTGATTTCCATAGTCCCAAACGAACGAGTAACTTGGGACTTCTTTCAGACGGAATTTCGAAAGAAATATATTAGTCAACGGTTCATTGATCAAAAGCGTAAGGAATTCTTGGAACTTAAGCAAGGCCGTATGACAGTATCTGAATACGAACATGAATTCGTAAGACTCAGTAGGTATGTCCGGGAGTGTGTAGCTGATGAGGTTGCTATGTGCAAAAGATTCGAAGAAGGATTGAATGAAGATTTAAAGCTACTAATGGGTATTTTGGAAATAAAAGAATTCGTAACACTAGTCGAACGAGCCTGCAAGGCGGAAGAACTTGGAAAGGAGAAGAAGAAGGCTGAATTTGAGGCTAGAGACTATCGTAAAAGATCGACGGGTAAAGCTCCATTCTCAGCCGTAAAGAAGTTCAGGGAGGACACTAATAAGTCGAGGACGACTGCGGGAATTTCCATCAGAGCAAGACCATCGACGGACTCCCGAGCTACTTCGGTGCTAGTGTGGGCAATAACCGTCTAGAGAAACCTGAATGTCCCCAATGTAGAAGATGACACATAGGTGAATGTTGGGGTAAGACTATTAACAGGGCCTGTTACGGATGCGGTTCGAAGGACCACTTCATTAGAGATTGCACGGAGCTTGATGAGAAGAATAAGATTCAAGGTGCAAGACCTAGTGGAGTGACAACTAGAGGTAGACCACCGAGAATTTTAGGAGGTAGGGGTGGTAGTCAGAGAGGGACCTCTGATACGGCTGTTCGAGCCGAGAACCGTACTCCTGCTAGAGCATATGCCATTCGCGCACGAGAGGAGGCATCCTCCCCTGACGTCATCACTGGTACCTTTACTCTCTTTGATACTAATGTGATTGCATTGATTGACCCTGGCTCTACTCATTCATATGTATGTGAAACCTTAGCATCCAGTAAGACTCTACCTGTTGAGTCTACTGAGTTCGTAATTCGGGTGTCAAATCCCTTGGGTCGTTACGTGCTTGTCGACAAAGTGTGTAAGAGATGTCCCCTAGTAATTCGAGGTTCTTGTTTTCCAGCGGACTTGATGCTTTTGCCGTTTGATGAATTTGATGTTATTCTTGGTTTGGATTGGTTGACCGCGCATGATGCGGTTGTGAATTGCAAAAGTAAGACTATCGATTTGAGGTGCGCAAATAACGAGATAATCCGAGTTGAGTCTGCGGACTTAAGGGGGTTGCCAGCTGTAATATCAGCAATGTTGGCCCAGAAATATGTAAGAAAAGGGTGCGAAGCATACCTTGCGTATGTACTTGATGACAAAGAGTTAGAAAAGAAACCCGAATCTGTGCCGGTGGTTTGTGAATACCCGGATGTGTTTCCTGAAGAGTTACCGGGTTTGCCACCTGTTCGGGAGATAGAGTTTGGTATTGAGCTTGTACCTGGAATTACGCCAATTTCGATAGCTCCGTATCGTATGGCACTAACCGAGTTAAAAGAATTGAAAGCTCAATTGCAAGAGTTGACGGATAGAGGTTTCGCTCGACCGAGTTTCTCACCTTGGGGTGCACCAGTATTGTTCGTGAAAAAGAAGGACGGAACCATGAGGTTGTGCATTGACTATCGTCAACTGAATAAAGTGACGATAAAGAACAAATATCCGTTACCGCGTATCGATGATTTGTTCGACCAACTGAAGGGAGCCTCAATGTTCTCAAAAATAGATTTGAGATCGGGCTATTATCAGTTGCGAATTCGAGATTCGGACATACCCAAAACTGCTTTCAGAACGAGATATGGTCACTACGAGTTCTTAGTGATGCCGTTTGGGCTCACAAATGCCCCTGCGGTATTTATGGATTTGATGAATCGGATCTTCAGACCATATTTGAATCGGTTCGTAGTTGTGTTCATTGATGACATCTTGGTCTATTCAAGAGATGAGACCGAACATGCTGAGCATCTGAGGCTAGTGTTGGAAATTTTGCGGGATAAGCAGTTATATGCTAAGTTCAGTAAGTGTAAGTTCTGGCTAAGAGAGGTTAGCTTCTTGGGTCATGTGGTATCCGCATCGAGTATTCGAGCTGACCCGAGCAAAATTTTAGCCATACTTAACTGGAAGCCTCCAAGAAATATTACCGAAGTTCAGAGCTTCCTGGGACTCGCCGGTTATTACCGACGATTTGTCAAAGGTTTCTCGATGATAGCCACACCAATGACGAAGCTACTTCAAAAGGATGTTAAGTTCGAATGGACGGAGAAATGTCAGAAAAGTTTTGATCAACTAAAAACTTATTTGACTGAAGCTCCAATTTTAGTGCAACCCGAATCAGGCAAAGAGTTTGTCATTTATAGTGACACATCCCTACTTGGGTTGGGTTGCGTATTGATGCAAGAAGGTCGAGTGGTGGCCTATGCGTCGAGACAATTAAAGCCACATGAGAAAAATTATCCGACCCATGATCTTGAACTAGCTGCCATCGTATTTGCTTTAAAAATATGGCGACATTACTTATTTGGTGAGAAGTGCCATGTATTTTCGGATCACAAAAGTCTCAAAAATTTGATGACTCAAAGAGACTTAAATCTGCGACAAAGACGTTGGCTTGAGTTGTTGAAAGATTACGAGCTTGTCATTGATTACCACCCGGGAAAGGCTAATATGGTTGTGGACGCCTTAAGCCGGAAATCACTGTTTGCTTTACGAGCGATGAATGTGCACTTGTCTGTTCTACCCGACAATGTGTTAATAGCTGAATTAAAAGCCAAACCATTATTGATTCATCAAATTCGTGAAGCCCAGAAAGTTGATGATGAATTGGTTGCAAAACGGGCTGAGTGTGCTCCGAACAAGGAATCGGAGTTTCAAATTGATGATGATGATTGTTTGAGGTTCAGAAGTCGTTTGTGTATTCCAAGGAGTTCGGAACTCATTTCGATGATTCTGAACGAAGCCTATTGTAGCCGAATGTCAAGTCACCCGGGGAGTAAGAAAATGTACAACGATTTGAAACGTTGGTTTTGGTGGCATGGTATGAAACGAGACATCTCTGACTTTGTTTCGAGATGTTTAATATGTCAACAACTGAAAGCGGAACATCAAGTGCCTTCAGGATTACTTCAGCCGATCATGATACCCGAGTGGAAATGGGATCGAGTCACAATGGACTTTGTGTCCGGACTACCATTGTCAACAAGTAAGAAGGATGCGATTTGGGTTGTTGTTGATAGACTGACTAAGTCGGCTCACTTTATCCCTGTGCATACGGATTTTTCATTGGATAAACTAGCCGAATTGTATGTTTCTCAGATTGTGAGATTACATGGAGTACCTATTTCTATCGTGTCGGATAGAGATCCGAGATTCACCTCGCGATTTTGGAAGAAATTGCAAGAAGCATTGGGTACCAAGCTGCATTTTAGCACCGCTTTTCATCCACAAACCGATGGTCAATCCGAGCGGATGATTCAGATACTTGAGGATATGTTGAGATGTTGCATCCTCGAGTTTAGTGGTTCATGGGAACGGTATTTATCTTTGATTGAATTCGCTTACAACAATAGTTTTCAATCAAGTATTAAGATGGCACCTTACGAGGCTTTGTACGGTCGTAAATGCCGTACACCATTGTTTTGGACCGAGCTCGGTGAAAGTAAAATTTTCGGAGTTGATTTGATTAAAGATGCCGAACAGAAAGTAAAGGTAATCCGTGAAAGTCTGAAGGCAGCCACAGATCGTCAGAAATCATATGCGGACTTGAAACGAAAGGACATTGAATATCAGGTGGGAGATAAAGTGTTCCTTAAAGTTTTGCCTTGGAAAAAGGTACTCAGGTTTGGCCGTAAGGGCAAGTTGAGCCCGAGATTCATTGGGCCGTACGAAATCTCCGAACGAGTTGGTCCGGTTGCATATAGATTGATTTTGCCCCCTGAACTTGAAAGGATACACGATGTCTTTCATGTTTCGATGCTTCGACGCTATAGATCTGATCCTTCGCACATAATTAGTCTGTCGGAGGTTGAAATTCGAGCCGATATGAGTTATGAAAAAGAGCCGATGTGTATCCTAGCTCGTGAAGTGAAGGAGTTGCGGAACAAAAGGGTTCCGTTAGTAAAGGTGTTATGGCTCAAACACGGGATTGAGGAAGCTACTTGGGAAACTGAGAGTTTGATGAAAGAACGATACCCAAACCTATTTACTGGTAAGCTTTTCGAGGACGAAAATTTCTTAAGTGGGGGAGAGTTGTGACAGCCCTAATGTGACCCTAGTCGGAAAGTGGTTTCGGGACCACAAGACCGAGTCGTAAAAATAATTAATTGCTATATTCTATGCTTATTATGTGTGAACATGAGTATGTGGAAGTTTCATTCCCTAATTTTACCAATTGCATGAGAAATTGTTAATAGGGATCGATTTGAGACATGGTGAAAATATGATAGTCCAATTTAAAATGGTCTATTAGTGCATGTACCAAAAAGAGTGGACTTGCATGTCAAATAGACCATTTTTGAATGTGAATGGCCGGCCAACACACGCATGCATTATGGTGTTCCCTTGTCTTCATTTTTTTATATTTGGTGGGAATTATGTATAATAAATTTATATTAGTAAGTGGTGATAAAAACAAAGTTCCATCATCTTTTCTATCATCTTGCCGAAACCATAAGGAAAAGAAAAGAAAAATGGAGGCTAGGACATTCGGCCAAGTGAGTTTATAGATTAAGGTATGATATCATGTGGTTCTTTTGGCATTTTTTTTGTGAAGTTGAGTTGTTTTGATGCTCATAACATGACCCATGTGTTGATTTTTGAGTTGTGTTGCAAGAAACCTTTGGTTATGTTCTTATATGCCAAATTGATGATGTTTTGTAGTATGTGATTTGAAATGGTTATAGATGAATATGAACTAAGAAACATGTATTATTGAGTAAGTAGAAGATAGAATGGGGTTTAAATGGGAGGTTCATTTGATTTATTTTTGTCCTTGTATGAAGAGTGGTTCTTTGTTAAGGCCGAATGAGTCATGCTAGATTAGTTGAAAAGAATGTTCATGTTATGAGGTAATTTGAATAATTGACCGAAACATGGAAGGAAGGGCAAGATTTATAAATTATGTTTGAGGGTGAAAGGAATAATGAAAGTTGTATTAAGTTTAATGTGCATACTTTAGTCTAAGTGTTGAGGAGTATTCGGCTAAGATAGTTGAAATGTGGGTGTTGCCGATTTTTAAATTTAGATTATGGGAGTGGCTATAATGGGCATTAAGATGTTGAACTTAAGAAATTAGAAGTAAATGAACTTGATAGTATTTAAGAGATAGAGGTGATAGATTAATGTTGCACATTCGGCTATGGTTAGGCATGTTGATGATCTTATCTTGATTTAGATAATTAGGCATAAAAGGGTGGTAAAGGGGATGAAATTGTCGAATGATTAGTTGGGTAACAAAAGAAGCATTCGGCCATCACTTGAGAGCTTGTGTGATGTTGGGATTAAAATTAGCAAAGGTAACTTACCTAATGCATGTGCATGTGTGATTAGAATTTTGATGATATGGTAGTTGCATGAGGTTATTAGCCGAATATACTAACATACATATACATGTGAAATTGGATTGTAAATATTTAGCAAGGTGGTTAAACTAGTTAAATTATTGATTAAGCTCAAGGAGTTAAAGGAGGTGAATCGAGCAAAGGCAAAGAAAAGGTCATCGAGTAGCCGAGTTGGAACCGTCTTACCCAACACGAGGTAAGTCATTAAGCATATAGTTGGTATTAATTCAAATGGTCATAACGTTTATGTAATGATGCTGAATGGAATGAATAAATATATATATCCATGTACGTATGTGATGATGAAAGTGTTGAATGAAAAGAAAAGAGGTGAGAGGTATTGAGTTGTTGATCTCGGCACTAAATGTGCGAGTATAAACATTTATGACCATGAGATTGGCGCTACGTGTGCGGGTTTAAATTGTGCAGCACTATGTGTGCGAATTGACTATGTAGCACTAAGTGTGCGAGTTTGACTATGTAGCACTAGGTGTGCGAATTGACTATGTAGCACTAAGTGTGCGAGTTTGACTATGTAGCACTAAGTGTGCGAGTTGACTATGTAGCACTAAGTGTGCGAGTTTGATTATGTAGCACTAAGTGTGCGAGTTGATTATATAGCACTGAGTGTGCGGACTTAATATATATTCTTGAATCATTATGGACACTAAGTGTGCGACGCTATTGAGTCGATCACGGACAGCGGATCGGGTAAGTGTCTTGAGTTCATGGCTAATAGGTGCTATGTCTATACTTGGTGTTGAGCTTGGTAAGTTTGAACCTATGTGACAAATATACTTGAAGTCACGTACATGAAATTTATCGTAGAATGGGTGAAAGGCCGTTTAGTTGTATGTTTGTAACGAAAATAAAATGATTTATGAAAATGCCTCGAATATCCTATTGATGAGTATGTGGATTGTGAATGCATAAATTGGTATGAAATTAAACCGATAGGTTGGAGGAACTATGGTATGGTTCTGAATGGATGGAGTAATTAGCCTCGTTCCATTTTGTTTTCTCTTGTGATAATGTTATTGATGGATGGTAGTGCATAGCTTATGACTTACTGAGTTATAAACTCACTCGGTGTTTCCTTGTCACCTATTCTAGGTTTCTTGGACACATCTCTTTTTGCGTGGTCGGGCCGTCATCGAAGTCATCACACCGGATAGCAAGTTTTGGTACTTTCTTCTTAGTCGGCTTAGGGGAACATTTCGGCATGTATAGGCTATTATGTTGTGTTTGAACTTTGGTATGTAAACTTTAAGCCATGCGAAAATGGCATGAATGTTCGATTGAGTTGGATCAAGGAGTAGGCATGAAATGGACCTAGTTACTTTCGTAACAGATGCTGGCAGCAGCAGTGACATGAGATTGAAAAATCACTAAAAATAGTAGGAGTGGAATTAATTGATGAAAAAATTATGTATTCGAAGATCGATGAGTCTATTTTCATATAGAAGCAACGAAAAGATCATATGGACAGTATGTTAAGAGATATTCAGGTTCTCGTGAGACAGGGCCAGAAAAGTTTCTGGATTCCCTGTTCCGACTTTGGAAATTCATTATAAATCAACCAGAGATAATTAGGAGTCATACCATATATGTATAGATTCATCTCTGAGTCTAGTTTCTATAGAAACAAACGGAATCAGTATTGAAACTCTGTGCAAGGAGATATCCAAGTCGTAATGCACAAAGGTCAGTGTAGTCGATCCCTGTAACATGGGAGACTTTGAATAATAAACTGTACTAATTGGTCTGACCAAAAATTCTAGAAAAAAATGTGTAGATGGACATATGAGTCTATTTTCAGGGAAAATTTACAGAACTGGATTTCGAGTTTCAGAACTCGAGATATGATTTTTTTTTAGCGACTAGTACGCAGACTGGCAGCTTGTCTGGAAAATTTTTTTTAAGTGGGTTGAAGTCTGTTAACACCTCGTGTTCGACTCCGGCGACGGCCTCGGGTTCGGGGTGTTACACATATCCACAGCTAAGTTTTTCAGTCTGGCTCTGATACCACTAAATGTAATACCCCAAACCCGCCCTAGCCATTATGGTCGAATCTGCGATGTCACACTGAAGTGTATTTTGAAATCAAAGTTTCGTTCAAAAGCCCACTCTATATTGAAACCTCGATGTGATCTTTACAAAAAATTTAGAATAACTTGCTCGTTGTTAAAACTGAGGTTGGTTTAGCAAAGTGTTAATCATATTGTTTTGTCGTTGTATTTTAAAAACAATGATTGTTGTGGAAGCTTTTAAAACTGTGTTGCAAAAACGTGGTGTTTTAAAACTCATTTATCTCTTTGTAAAACCGTGGCCTACTTCTAACAGATATGATTCAAAGTAAATAAATCCCGAAATCAAAATAAGACTTAAAAAGGCCTTATTACAAAAAAAAATACCCAAATTAAATTACTTATCAATTAAAAGCTAAAGAGTGGAATTATCTGCAGTTGTGTGGCTACCATCGAGCCCCTCACAACACCGACCCGCCTAAGGATTACTTGCACAGAGAAGCAGAAGGGTTAGTTTATGTAAACTCAGTGTGTAATCCATTAGTAAACAAACAACCAGTCATACAATAGGCAAATACAGTCTAGGCCTAAGCCCATTTCAATAACAGTCCAGTAACAGTTAGGGCCTTAGCCCAATAGAATATCAGTATCAGTGTGGGCCTTAGCCCAATTCAGTAACAGTAACAGATATGCAATTAGAAGTCCTACCCATCCATCCTCTACACTCCACTCCGTCTAGCCCTACACTCCATGTGGGGATTAAATTGACCCACCCATCCCTACAGTCCAAAATATAGCACCGATTACGACACTAAATAGTATTTGCAGTAAAGCTACCAGTACAGTACACTTCCTCCAAATATATCAAACCCACCCCCATGCAACATGTCATGTTAGAATTTCATACATGCATGCAAAACTTTCATGCTCGAATACGATCATACATATCATAGAGGTATATCAGTCATTTTACCTCATAAGGGTATAACAGTGATTGCGTGATTTCGTGATAGGTTTTAAATATTTATAATTAATCGTTCTTGAAACTAACTATTATCGCGATGTAGGCTAGTGTACCTATCGAGCAGTAGTATAGTTTTAGCAAACCGGATTGTCGAACCCAAGGGAACTAAAAGTACTAGTAATGACTGTCTTTTTATTATCTAGCCTAAGAATAAAGAGGTTTTTCTTTTAACTAACTAACTATCTAAACTAAAAATTCACAGAGAATGAAATTAGGGAATTACTTTTGGGAAAATCAATTGAATTAAGACAATACCTAAGGAAAATCCACCTAGACTGTACTTGTTATTCTGGCTCCGAATCGGATGATTTATTCATTTAACTTATTCCGTAGAGATCCCTAAGTTATGTTATTATCCCTATTCAAGACTAATAACGTCTAATCCCTAGATTGAATAATTGAGACTTTTCTCTAATTAACACCCTAGGGTTACATTAACTGGATCTATGGATCCCCTTATTAGGTTTCACCCTAATCCGACAAAATCTTGTCACCCTATGTCTAGACGCACAAACAACTCCTCTTAATTATGAAAAAAGTACTCTTAGACAGGGTCCTCTGAATAAGAGCTTATCTTGAATCAGTATCCTGGGATATCAAAAAAAGAATTAAGAACACATAATTAAGAACAAGTTAAATATTTATCATACAATTCAGAAAATAATAACAAGATTCGTCTTAGGTTTCATTCCCCTTAGGTATTTAGGGGATTTAGTTCATAACTAAAAAGGAAAACATCTTAGAAGAATAATGAATACAAAACATAAAGAAAACCCAAAACTCCTGAAGGGAAATTGAGGAGAGATCTTCAGTCTTGATGGTGAATCCAGCTTCTAAGATGGATCAATCGGCTTCCTTGGAGTAATTCCTTACTCCCTATTCTGTGCCTCCCTTTTCTTCCTCCTCTAGAATGTATTTATAGGCTTTAGAATGCTTAAGAGCCCTCAAAATTAGCCTTTTCCGAATTGGACTCAACTTGGGCTCGGCAAGGACACAGCCGTGTGGTATGCCCGTGTGAGGAGGTTAAGGGTGTGTTGCTTTCATACTTTGGCCCATTTTCTCCGGTTTTGGCCCGTTTCTTGTTCCTTTTGCTCTCCTATGCTCTCCTAAGTATAAAATATGAAATTAAAGCGTTAGGAGCATCGAATTCACCAATTCTAATAGGAAATCATCCATAAAATGCGTTAAACATGGGGTAAAAATATGTATACATTACCGTTTATCAAACAGTCATTTCATCAGTATGGGGTCCAGGTGTACTTACCGACCCAACAAAAGGTCCACAGTTGTCTCGGGCGACCCGTGTAACCTTAATGGTCAAATAGTGAAAATGGGCCCAAAAGCCCATAACATGGCCCACGTAGGCCCACAAAGCCCAAGAATGGCCATGGCTGTGTAAATCACACAGCCTGGCCCAATAAACTCTACACGTCTGTGTAGTTTACCTGTGTGACCCATACGGCCCATTCTTGCCTAACGTGGCCTAAAACAGCCTAAGCCCATGAAATTTCTCATGGAGGCCTCTACGATCAAACGCCTACATTTTATGCGTTCAGATTACGACACGAGCGAGTGCGCGCTTGTGTCGTGTCAATAGTCATACATTTCTGGTTTTTGACGATCTACGCTTATAGTAGTGTGGTTACACACCTATTTACAAAAAAGAACATACTCTCTATGAACACCAAACCTAGATTCAATCATAATCCAATGTTAGTCCTTTAATTAATGGGGTTAACAATCCCTTAATTAACACTTAACAAAGCCATAATTCAACACTTGCCTTGATCGAACGATTAAGGCTCTTCACCCTTCAATCGTTGCCGAAGATTGATTACGGGCTCTTACAAACCATCTGCACTCAAACCGAAACTATTAACCTTTACTAAAAAAATGTTCACATAACAATTTGAACCAGCATATATCGCACTTACCAAAAATCGCAAGACCGATTCTAGGGAAGGGAACAATCAACCTTCAATCTCCAAAAAGGATACCCACACAACTGAGGCAAGCAAGGATAGCACCAACACGTCTCTAGCCACAAATGACAACAGAGAATAAGTTAGAAGAAACGTTACAACACAGAGAAAAAGAGTGAGAGAACAGAGAGGAATTAGGCACCAACCTATTGTTCAAAGAAGAACTGCAAAAACCGAAACAAATGGAGAGTGACGTAGGAAAAAATTGGCCCAAATATCCAAATGAGAAGAGACGGAAGAAGGTGTATTCGATCAAAGGGAAAAGTAGATTAAGAGAAAGGGAGAAGAGAGGTAGGATGAAGGTTCGGCTAAGGCAAAGAAAACTAAGAGAAGAAGAGTGATGGAGAGAGAAAAGTTGATCAATCAAAGTACAGTATTAGAGAACAAAACCAAAGTAGGTTAACACGAAACATACCCGAATGGTCACAAGTAGAATTCAGATGTCCAATAAGCAACAAAACTGAGGAGTGAAAAGAAGCAAAATGGGAATAGCTAAAAAAAAAAGAAAGAAGAGAGAGCAAAACTAGACAATTTCAGCACTAAGTGCCTATGACCGAATTTGCCTAATGGGAATCCACAACAAGCCAGATGGTTGAGGCGGCACCACAACTCCCCTACTCCTTGAACCACTCCTCGAATATCTCCCCAAACCTCTCCTTTAGTCCCTCAACCAACCAATTCAAATCCCTTTCAAACTCCTCCTAAAATTCGGCCACACACATCCCTCCCCCTCAAACACTCCAACCGCCTACTAGCTTTAGAGTTCTACTAATACTCAACTTCCTACAAAGCACCACATCAAAATAAAATGCTCCTTGCGTAACACAGGACTTGAACTCAAGACTGTTAGCAGTAATGACATGCCACTTACCCCTTGACTAGCAGGCCCTTTCTGTCATACTCCACTCACATTAATTTAAAAGTCTACTAACTAAAGGCAAGAGTTAATTTCTTAAAAATAAAGTTTTTTGCAAATGCCCAAACCTGAACCCAAGACTTCTTAGGCGTTTCCCATGACACTTAATCATTGAGACAAGCATGCATTTGAGTTACACAACATACAGAAATAAAGTACCTAAATTTTAGGGCATTACACCACTGGCCCTATTCTTTTAGTAATCACATATGGCCCAATGACACGTGGACTCAACTTACCTTTTCGGCCAAATCTCATAATCTTCTTCCATAGAGACACTTTCAGAAATACTTTATCACCGATCTGAAATTCAATCTCTTTTCTTTTTAAATCTACGTATGACTTTTGTCGATCTGAAGTGGCTTCAAGCAATCATGGATCACCTTTACTTTTTCTTTAGTTATTGTAACCAAATGAACCCCGTGAATTTGTCTCTCACTAAGCTCTATCGAATACAATAGAGTTTGACACTTGCGGGCATACAATGCTTCAAACGGTGCCATCTTTATACTCGACTGAAAACTGTTGTTATCTATAAATTCAACCAATGGTAGATATTTGTCCCAACTATCTTCGAATTCTAGAATACAACATCGGAGCATATCTTCAAGAATCTGAATTACTCTCTTGGATTGCCCATCGATTTGCGGATGAAACGCGGTACTAAAATTTAACTTTGTACCCAAAGACTCTTGTAATTTTGTCTAATATCTCGAACTAAACCTTGGATCTCTATCCGAAATAATAGAAATAGGCACTATGTGGAATCTCACAATCTTTGAAATGTCATTATGTACCGGAATAAAATGAGCTGATTTCGTCAATCTATCAACAACAACCTAGACGACATCTTTCTTTTTTGGAGTCAAAGACAAACCTATTATACAGTCCATCGTAATCCTATCCCATTTCCACTCGGGTACTATCACTGGCTGAAGTAAACCCGAAGGGACTTGGTGTTTGGCTTTTACTTGTGGACAAATCAAACATCTCGAAACAAACTTCGAAATATCTCGTTTCATACCTGACCTACAATACAATTTCTTCAAATCATTATACATTTTTGTACTACCTGGATGAACCGATAAACAACCACTGTGTGCCTTGTTTAGAATTTTTTGAATAAGTTCATCATTTTTCTGTACACATACTCTATCCCGAAACATCAAACAATCATCTAAACCGATCTGAAAGTCTGTATCACTACCCGATTCACACTGAGCTCTTTTTAGCTTGCAATTACTAACATTTTTCTAAGCTTCACAAATTTGCTTATTAAATACCGATCTAGCTCTCATCTTAGCCAAAATTGAACCATTATTAGACACGGCCTCAGGCCATGGGCGTGCTCATGTCGATTATAAGAAATTGGTCGAATTGTATGTCTCAGAGATTGTAAGACTTCATAGAGTGCCCATGTTGATTATTTCAGATTGGGAACTAAATTGAGTTTTAGCACGGCTATTCACCCGCAAACTAACGGTCAGTCAGAAAGAGTGATTCAGATCTTCGAAGACATGTTGCGGTGTTGTGTTCTCGAGTTCCATGGTAGTTGGGAAAGGTATTTACCGTTAGTCAAATTCGCCAACAACAACAGTTATCAGTCAAGTCTGAGAATGGCGTCTTATGAGGCTTTGTATAGGCATAAGTGTCGAACACCCTTGTATTGGACCGAGCTGAGAGAGAATCAGATACACAGGGTCGACTTAGTTAGAGAGACTGAAGAAAAGGTTAAGGTGATTCAAGATTGTATAAAGGCTGCATCGGATAGACAGAAATCCTACACGGATTTGAAACAGAAATGAAATAGAGTAAGCACAAAGCTTAGTAAGTTATATGAAAATAAACAACAACTACTTATCATAAAACAATATGCTCATAATCTTTCATAGTGGATTCATGAATACTATAAATAAATCTAAGTACAACTTACTCATCACCATCCCATACAACTCATATAGCATACACTGAGCCCATATCTCATACATTTCAATTAGGTACCTATACCACTCATCACATAATCATAGATTTTCTCATTTTGATATAAATCATAAATCTTTTGTTGAACCATTTAGAATACTACCAGACACTTGGTAACCCTAACATGGGTTAAGATGCCAACACCATGCCCCAGACATGGTCTTACACTGGCTTCCATATAGTGAGGCCGATGCCATGTCCCAGACAGGTCTTACACTGGCTCTTGTCTATCGGTGTCGATGTCATGTCCCGGATAGGTCTTACTGTAACACTCCTAACCCGTATCCTTCGTCGAAATAAGGTTATGAGCTTTTACTTGACTGAACAAAACTTCTACAAGGTCAAAGATACTTACCAGACATAAATTATCAACAATGTAAACATGTTTCATTGATTTTCCATAGGAGCTCTTATAAATTTCCAAAATGACTCACTATCAAAACATAACCGAATATCTAATAACAATTTAAATACTATCAAGTTATAACTAAAACATTTCACCACATTAGTTCAATTATAAGGCTTCTCTAAACAAAATGAGCAAGCCATCTTCGCATGGCTATAATGTATACAAGTCGAAATATCATTCTACCTATAGTCTATCCTATACATGCCTTAAACCATGATGATATACAATCTTCTCAACTCACATAATGACGCGATAGTGTGATGATATCTCCAGCCCTTCCAACTAGAGCTAAAGTATAAACCTATAAGAAATGGAAAAGAAAACACGGAGTAAGCTGCAATGCTTAGTAAGTTTTAAGCAATGCAAACAATTAATTTACTTATAGATTGATTATTCAAATTTTCAAGAAATCATTCCATATTTTGCACACTAAGTGTCATTCTCAATATCTCGCACATTAAGTGCCATTCTCAATATTTCGTACACTGAGTACCATATTTGATTGCCCCGCACATTAAGTGCCACATTTTGTCGATATGTCGTCAGACATTAAAATATTCACGTATATACAATTTATACGATATCAAAGCATTAGAAACATAAATTTAACAATGCTTATTGCATACGAACTTACCTGGCTAAATTGTAGAGATACCAAAGTTCAGGGGTATTTTGGTAATTTTCTCATTTTCCTCGATTTTCCACCCGATCTTGATCTAAATTAACAATTTCATTCAATATATTAATTTAGACAGTAAAACACCTCATTTCATACAATTTGGTCATTTTTGTCATTTTTACAAAATTACCCCTAAAGTTATACTTTTATCATTTTAGTCCCTGAGCAAAACATGCAAATTAACCATTTTAACCATAATTAAGCTTAGCCAAATGTTCATGGTATCAAAAGAGTCCATAATTCACTTTATGGAAAAATTATAGTTTTGCCCCTAATATTTCAACTTCTTTACAATTTAGTCCCTATATCATAAAAATGCAAATTCATGAAATTGAGTAAAATTCTACAATAGAAGAATATCACTAGTGTCTCTAGCAGCCCACACATTTCATTTATTTGACATTTTAACCACAAAGTTTTCACAATTATCAATTTAGCCCTTAATTGTCAATTTAACAGAAATTCACTTAACAAAAAGTGTTTAACTATCAATAAGGACTCATATTCTTCCATTAAACATCAAAACCCTATTATACTCATCAATGGAAAATATCAAACTATTCAATGGTTTTGCAAAATAGCCCCCTCATTAGATAGATTAAGAAACAATGATCCCAAAAGTATAAAAATAATTAAAAACGGGACTAGAAATGCCTACCATGCATTAGCCGAAAGTTGGAAGCTTCTTCCATGGCTTCTCAAGCTTCATATTCGGCTGGTAAAAAGAGAATGAAAAAGATGACACCTTGATTCTTTTATTGTATTCATTTTATTATTATTTTTAACCAATTTACAATATTAACCTTTATACACTTTATTTATTGCACCAAATGCCAAGCCATCATATCCCACTATCTTTTTAATGGGCTAATTACCAAACAAGGACTTTCACTTTTAAGTTCTATATCTATTTAATACCTTTAGCTTATAGAACAAAACTTTTGCACTTTACGCAATTTAGTCCTTTTTGCTTAATTAACTATCGAAACGATAAAATTTTTCAACGAAACTTTAATACCATCTTATTGCCACTACGTAAATATTTATAAAAATATTTACGAGTTGGTTTATAGAAACAAGGTCCCGATACCTCATTTTCTAAACCCACTTGACCTTAGGGTCATACCACTTGAACTTAATAAATCGCTTATAAAACAAAAATCACAATATCAAAAATATTTTTTTTAAAATCACAATTAGCTCGTAAATATTAAATATAATATTTACAAACCTATTCGTCGAATTTGGTGGCCCCGAAACAACTGTTCTGATTAACCCTAAAAACGGGCTATTACAACTCTCCCCCCCTTAAGGATTCTCATCCCCGAAAATCTTACCAGAGAATAAATTAGGGATTTTCTTTCACCAACCTCTACAATTTCTCACCTAGCCTTAGATTTCTCAACTTTTCAATCTCATGAGCTAAGATTATGATCTGCTCTTTGCTATACATCATAAGAAGATGAGTTTCTACTTCTGTAAGAGATACCCTAGATAAAGGATCTTATTTGTATCATCACATTATATATATAAGAAACACATTACGGGTCTTCTCAAGTTTTGATAATAATCTCATTCAATCCGATGAATTGCGAACTCAACTTCTCTTTATAGCTAAATCTAGAATTTCTATTCCCACTATAATACCTTTACAAATACTCAATTTTCTAATTGAAAATTCAAAGCTTTTACGCATCAAGCCCACATATATTTTTTGCAAATCTGAAACTATTTTTTGACAGTCATGAATTACTTTCATTTCCCCTCAGTCTTTCCAAGCACATCGACCCCAAAATTCTTTTTATAAAAATTCAATTCAATACAACGAAGTTCAGTGATTGCAACCATACCACCTTCATACAATGATATCTTAACATTCATCTCATAACTATTATTATTATATGCAAACTTAACCAACAATAAATGTCTTTCTCGGTTGCTTTCAAGTTCTAGAACACAGTGTTACAAAGTAATTCCATACCCAAAGCTCACAGTAGTTTATTTTAGTAACACGATATAATCCTCGTGTCTCCATTTGAACAATGAAAACTGGCCCTCTTTTAGTACTCCCTGTATGGACAGATAATTACCACTGTGCTAGATGTCGCAATTGTTGTAAAATCTCTGGATTTCTCAATACACGAACTCTATCTCGACACAACGAACAATTGTTTGTTCCAATCTGAAATTCTAAATCAGAAATTAATTTACGTTGTACCCTTTTTAACTTGTAATTCATTGACACACCTCTTAGCCTCACAAATTTGCTAATTAAACATCAATTTAGTTTCTAGCTCAGCCAATAACTACTCATAATTTGATAAGATTAATCACATGATTATCGACTGTAAAACACATAAAGATTCTCGCTCAGAACCCCAAAGACTATAATCATTTGCCCAGTTTGATAATCAATTGCTGACTCATAATCTTTCAACACTTCAAACCATCTTTAATTCTTGTTTTGAATAACTCTTTACCTGAGAACTAACGCTTCAATTAACAATTTCTTCAACTTTTTACCACTTTATTGATAAATATCACATTATTCAGTCTTTCCAGTCGTGATCTATAAAAACATTTCTCAATAAAATCGTTCTGATGGATATAATTCCGTATCATATCTTCTAGAATATGAATCCTGCATTCAGAATATTCATCTATTTATCTGTGACATTCAAACTTTATTTCCACCCTGTGGATAGATTCAGATACAAGTAACTCGATTAATCCTTCAAGCAATTAATCTAATCAAACTAAACAATTGAATCGATCTCGACTGTCAAGTAATAACTTTTCCATTATTAATCAACAAAGCTTTGAACCATATTGAAGCCACAACCATCAGATAAATTAAAATCATAGTGCCATAATAAGGCTGACTTCTCAATAGTATAGATATATAATGTCCCAATTATCAATAATGCATTTTGAACCTAAGAGAAATTGAAATATAATTACAATCATTCAATAGATATTTTTCACAGATAATCATATAGAATCATAAGAAAGCAGAGATACTGTAATTCTCAAATATATCACTATACTGATCTTTTTAACAAAGCACCCATATCAGATGATAGATATCTCAATGATGTCTCAGAGGAAATCCAGAAGTAAAGCGTCACTCATATGCACCGGAATCAACAGTAACAGAAACAATATAATCTTCATGTATACTAAGCAGATCAACAACCAGCAGGAGCAGAATACCAGCATCACACAGATTTAATCATCGATCTTTTCTTTTAATAAAATGAAATAGAATACCAGAGAAAGATATAATAATGCTGACTGTAACCCGAACAGCCCAACAATGCTTTCATATATCAATATATATAGATAACGTTCTCATATGATGAGAATTTCATCTGAAAATATACAGCTTCACATACCTCTGAGGATAATTGAACACATAGAGTACCCAGAAGAGTTCTTATAAACCATTCGACTATAATCATTGTACTCAAATATCTTTATAATTCAAACATGATTCTACTGTCTATCTCTGACATCACCAATTTCTCATTATCCCAACACTAGCAGAGGCCAATTCGGAAGAGCTTCCAGTTAATATATTCTTTAGATATCATACCTGAATATTTGGTTTCATCTAATTCAACTTTTCTTTTAACAGTGACTTTGCATATTACAAATGGCCTTCAACACGATCCAATATCTTTTCTTTTACTATCTTCACGTGCGGACTCATTCTCTTATCTGATCACAGTACTAATCCTTCAATTACGAGACCTGTCATTCCACACTTGTAAGCTTATTTAAGCCATATAGTACGAATCTTATTACAATGCTTTACCAATGAGGGGGTGCGGGTTGTAAAGGCAACAATTTTAACTCTTACGTAAGCATGCACATCACACATACTATTATGAACGAACAGTTCATTACTAATTTCGCATTCTCAAACATCTAGCAATCATTTACTTATGATCACTTGGTACTTAACATATAGCTCATACGCTAAATTAAATCATAAATTCCAAATCAAAATATTCACACAACAATTATATACCCAACATCACAACTCATATTGTAACACCCCAAACCCGGCCTAGACGTTATGACCGGATCTGATGTGCCACATCGAAGCGTTCAAAACATTCCGTATTACTTAGTTGGAAAAATTAGTTGGTGTTGTAAAAGACACTTTTAAAAGTAGGTTAAAGTGAATGGAAGCTGTGCACCAGGTAGGAAACCAGGAAGAAGAGGAGGTGAGTCCGTCAGACTGCTTAAGTACCAAGCTCCCTTCAGATCCAATCCTAGACATGCACACCGCCATTGCCACACTCTAACATCTCGTATAATTTTGAGAAAACCGTTTGGTTATGTCCATCTTAAGAAAATGATTAAGGTTGAAAACGTTTGCTTAGCGGAAGTCTTTCTTGTATTCGTCTCATTTTGAAATCACTTAATGTTTTTGAAAACGCGTCCTAGAGCTAATCTATTTCGTTAGTTATCATAGATCAGTTTTGTCATAATAGAATTAAATAATAAAGGAACAACCCAAACCATAAAAATAATTAGTGGCCTTATTACAAAAACCCAAAACCATAAACGAAAAATATGGAAAATCTAGTTCACCAGAAGAAAACGAATCTGCAAAAAACGTGTGGCCACCCCGAATCCCGCCCAGCTCCAAGTCCACCAACTAGGGCTCACCTGCAAGGATGGAAGAAAAAGGGGTGAGTTTGGGAAAACTCAGTGTATATAGAAACCCATCCAAAGCCCAAATCAGCTCGAGCCCATTGGGCCTAAGCCTTATTCAGATAACAGTACACAGTGGACAGAAGCCCTTTTCAGAATACATTAGCAAGGCCTTAGCCCCTTTTTACATAACAGTGTGGCCCATAGGCCCAGTTCAGTAACATAAGTAACAATAGTAGTAATGAATGCAAGCCCAACTGGGGAGACTACTCAACCCACCAACCGCTACACTGCCCCCTACCAGCCCTACACTCCATGTGGGGAATATCTCAACCCACCCAGCCCTACACTCCACAGTTGCAGCAACGCTGCTCAAATATCAGTAAGTTGAGGCAAAGCCTCCAGTACGTGGATGAACCATTTTCAATACTTCCTCCATCAATACCCCAATCCCATGCAACAGACATCAATAAAAGCATATCATGTACAATACAGTAGCAATCAATCATGCAGTTTAGCCAATTTAAAAACCTAGGGGTATATCGGTAATTTTGCTCTTTAGGGGTCATTTTCGTAACTTAACAACTTCACAAATTACTACAGAAATTTTCAACAGTTTTATGCAATTTGGTTCCACCATCCAACTAACATGCTATTTTGCCCATCTCTTACCCATATTGGTCCGTAAGCCCATTGGGCCCAGTTATGGCCCATTGTGGCCCTCTTTTCCTGAAGTACGTTAAGACATCACACAAACTTACTTACCACCTTGCGGTGCTAGATCTAACAATTACTCCACATCTTGAGAGCATTCGCATACTCACAAGCCCATGAAATGCCGGAATTTCGGCATTTCGGCTTTTGTCGAATTGAACTAAGAAAGGGTGTTCGGTACACACCTGATTCGCGACGACTGCTACTGAGATCTCTTCCGGTGTCCTACAATTGATTAGCACAGTTCTTATTCACAGACCATAATCACTAAACCCACAACGTACTTATCCATGATCGAACCATGTCCCTAAAAGCCTTTGAAACCTTACCTTTTTGCCAAAATCGATAGCTAGCTCCGAATCCGATTGCTCTAACAACCCACGCCTTCAATCCAACACTTAAGAAGACACGAATCATTGACAGAAAACGTCAGTTAAAAATCCTTAGAGCCACATGCCCAAATCGACAGCCTCCCTAGATTTTAGGGACTTCGGCTTTTCCTAACTTTGTAAAATAGGACCAGATCTGAGATGATGAACACTTATCCGTTACTCCTTTTTGACCTCCACGAAATCTGGTGCCGATTTATCTTTCAAACGATGGTAGAACTTGACTCCCAAAGTTTTGAAGCTTCAGCTATAAGCCCCCAAATCTATGGTTTTTCGGCTTTTGGGTGATGAAGGAGATGACAATGTGAAACTATAACCTGGATGTAGAATTGCCGACAGGTCTCTAAAGTTTAGAAAAAATAATCGTTAATTTAGTGGAAACACAATGTTAAAGGGTTTGGCTCTGAAGAAATCGGTACCTGTAATGTGTGTTCAAGATTTCAGCTTTTATGGATTCGGCAAAAGTATTGATGAACAGCAGAATTGATGAATGGTTTTGAAGAAGAAAAATAGAAAAAGAAGAATAGGGGAAGTGGTAGTTTCGGCTAGAGAGGAAGAAGAGAGAAAAGAAAAACCTTGTGATGTCTGAGCAGAAGAGAACGGCACCATTCAATACCCTAGGTGCCGAAATACTAACCTCATAACCCTCTGCCGATTTTTCCCCCTTCAATTCCCAAAATTCGGCCAACTCCTAACCTCTCTCCTAATCCCTTAAATCTCTCCCCTTATCACTCCTTAATCCAAGCGTTTAGACTGATTCAAACTCTCCTCTAGCAGAATCCACCTGGACTCCAACACTTACCCCTCCAACACTTAAAAATAAATGCATCTATTTGTCAACACTGGGAATCGATCCCATGCCTTCCCCAATGCTCCACACGCCACCTTTTTAGGAGCCTAGTGGCGTCACCCTTGCCACTCTACTAAGGCTCTTTTTGTGATGCAATTTACCCATAACTCTATACACGGGCCACCTAGCCAGAACCCCTAACTCCTAAGTCCAAAAATTCAAAAATTCAACCGGGTTTTGGCCAACACATGGGCCTTCTATAAGCCCATTTACCTACTCAAAATATTAATTTCACCTCTAAATACAAAATTTTAAAATCTTTACAAAATATTGAAAACCGTAAATAAATTCGAAAATCAGGATGTTACAACTCTACCCTCCTTAAAGAAATTTCGACCTCGAAATTTTACCTTATTAGAACAGTTGAGGGTACTGTTGACGCATAGCCTCCTCAGTCTCCCAAGTAGCTTCTTCTTTGCCATGGTTCCTCCAAAGTACTTTCACTAGTGGAACTGATTTCCTTCTCAACACCTTGACGTCACGATCAAGTATTTGCACAAGTTCCTCTTCGAAAGTTAAACCTGACTGTACTTCGATTTCTGCGACTGGTATGATATGAGTTGGGTCAGATCGATACCTCCTCAGCATGGATACATGAAAAACATCGTGGATACGCTGCAGTTCTGGTGGTAACTCTAGCTGATAAGCCACTGGTCCAACCCGCTTAACAATTCGGTAAGGCCTAATAAACCGTGGGCTCAACTTACCTTTCTTACCAAATCTCAAAATTTTCTTCCAAGGGGAAACCTTCAAGAAAACCATATCCCCAACAGCGAACTCAATCTCCTTGTGCTTCAGATCCGCATACGACTTCTATCCATTGGATGCCTCCTTTAACCGATCCCTTATCAGCCTAACCTTGCTTTCAGTGTCTGCCACCAATTCCGATCCAAGTACTCGTCGTTCACCAAACTCTGTCCAACACGTCGGCGTACGACATCTTCACCCATAAAGCGCTTCATATGGTGCCATCTGAATACTTGCTTGATAGCTGTTATTGTAGGCAAACTCCGCCAATGGCAAGTAGTCCTCCCAACTTCCACAAAAATCAATGATACAACCTCTCAACATATCCTCCAGAACCTGAATAACCCTTTCTGACTGTCCATCTGTCTGTGGGTGAAAAGCGGTGCTAAAATCCAATCGTGTACCCAATGCTTCCTGCAACTTCCACAAAAACCGAGATGTAAACCTAGGGTCTCGATCAGAAATTATCGACACTGGCACCCCATGCAGTCGCACTACCTCTGCCACATATAACTTGGCCAACTTTTGCAGTGAGTAGTCGGTACGAACAGGTATGAAATGAGTAGATTTTGTTAACCTGTCCACAACCACCCACACCGAATCTTTCTTGGTGGGTGTCAAAGGTAACCCACTCACAAAGTCCATTGTTACTCTTTCCCACTTCCATAGCGGAATTTTCACAGGTTGCAGTAATCCCGAAGGCAATTGGTGCTCAGCCTTAACCTGCTGGCACATCAGACATTTCCCAACAAATTTAGTCACCTATCGTTTTAATCCGGGCCACCAGTACACCTCTTGCAAGTCTCGATATAACTTATTCCCCCCAGGATGCATGGCACAGAGTCCACCATGAGCCTCCTTTAGAATTAACTGCCTCAACTCAGGGTCCTTTGGAATACAAACCCTTCCACGAAAGCACATAACTCCTTCAGTGTTCAACCCATAATCCTCGTTCTCACCATTCTTAACTTGCTGGAACCAAAGAGCTAATGAATCGTCCTTCAACTATTTTTCCTTAATCTGCTCAGTCCAAGTAGGCCTTACTTGAAGTTCTGCCAACAAGCTCCCATCGTCGTACAGACTTAAACGTGCGAATAAGGCTCTCAAGTCAGTAACAACCTTTCGACTCAACGCATCCGCCACCACATTAGCTTTTCCTGGGTGGTACTCTATCGAACAGTCGTAATCCTCAAGCAACTCCACCCATCTATGTTGCCTAAGGTTCAACTCCTTCTGAGTCAACAGATACTTTAGGCCTTTATGATCTGTGTATATGATGCTCTTTTCCCCATATAAGTAGTGTCTCCAAATTTTTAACGCAAAAATCACCGCTGCTAGCTCCAAATCATGCGTAGGGTAATTCACCTCATGAGCCTTAAGCTGTCGCGATGCATAAGCGACCACCTTGCCCTCTTGCATCAGTACGCAACCTAACCCCACATGCGACGCATCGCTGTATACAGTAAAGTCCTTCCCAAACACCGGTTGAATCAACACTGGCACTTCGGTCAATGCCTTTTTCAACCGATCAAAAGCTTTTTGTTGTTTCTCGGACCAAACAAATGGTACTCCTTTCCTTATGAGTTTTGTCAAGGGTGCCGCCATCACCGAGAAACCCTCCACAAACCTTCTGTAGTAACCTGCCAACCCTAGGAAACTCCAAATTTTCGATATTGACCTAGGTGGCTTCCATTCCAGAATTGCTTCAATTTTACGAGGATCCACCTTAATCCCCTCGGCAGAGACCACATGCCCTAGGAAGGTTACCTCCTTCAACCAGAATTCACACTTGCTGAATTTCGCATAAAGCTCTTTTTCCCTTAACACTTGCAGCACAATACGTAGATGCTCATCATGCTTCGCCTCCGTTTCAGAGTATACCAGGATATCGTCGATAAAGACGATTACAAACTGATCCAAGTAAGGTTGGAATACTCGATTCATCAGATCCATAAAAGCTGCAGGTGCGTTCGCCAGCCCAAACGGCATGACCACAAACTCATAATGTCCATATCGAGTTCGAAATGCTGTTTTATGAATATCCCCTTCTTTTACCCTTAGCTGATGGTATCCAGAACGAAGATCGATTTTGGAGAATACTGAAGCTCCCCTCACTTGATCAAACAGATCGTCAATCCTTGGTAGTGGATACTTATTCTTAATCGTCAGTTTGTTCAACTGGCGATAATCGATGCACATTCGCATCGTTCCGTCCTTTTTCTTCACAAACAAGACCGGTGCTCCCCAATGAGACACACTAGGCCTAATAAAGCCTCTATCTAACAACTCTTGAATTTGAGCCTTCAGTTCCACTAACTCTTTCGGTGCCATCCTATAGGGTGCAATAGATACTGGAGCTGTTCCAGGCAACAAATCGATTCCAAACTCAACTTCCCGATTCAGAGGTAATCCAGAAAGCTCTTCCGAAAAAACATCCCGGAATTCCCTAACAGTTTTGATGGTCTCCACAGTCAGATCCTCAGTTTCAGCTTGGCTTACCAAAGCTAGATATGCCTCGCACCCCTTGCGCATCAGTTTCTCGGCCCTCAACGCCTATACTACATTGGACAAGTAATCCCTCCGTTCTGCAATAATCATTACCTCTTCATCATTGACAGTCCTTAACACCATTCTTTTAGCTGCACAATCCAAGGTTACCTTATGCTTGGTCAACCAATCCATCCCTAGTATCAAATCGAATTCTTCAAGCGGTAACTCCATCAAATCCCCACAGAACACCCCGCCTTGAATCTCCAAAGGCACCTCCTTGAAGAGTTTCTCTACCTTAACCGAATGACCTAAAGGACTTATCACAGACACCTCACATACAGTCTCCTCGGAATGCACACCCAGTACCCTAGAAATGTTATATGCCACATATGAATGGGTTGATCCCACATCAATCAGAGCAGTATAAGGTATACCATATATAAAAAACGTACCAGTTATGACATCAGGTGCGTCACCCTCCTCGCGGCAACGAGCAGCATACACCAAAGCTGGCTGACGAGCATCCGCGTTACCAATAGCCCTGCCAGGTGCCTCACGTCCACGGCCATTACCACCGCGACCTTGTCCACGACCTCTTGGCAGCGGCGGTCCATCCCTCACAGGTTGAGCCGGTCGCACAGCCCCTTGTTCGGCCACCTGAGCCTGAGTGGCCCTCCTAGGACAATCCTTAATCCTATGCTCCTTAGACCCACAATGAAGACAAGCCCCAGAACGCTTCCAGCACTCTCCTTGATGCATTCTGCCGCAATCCCCACAAGCTTGCGGTCTACCTGTGTTCACCGGAACTGCTCGAACAGGTTCCTCCATCCTAGCTCTCTTAACATTTCGATTTGCAGCACCCGCTAGTCCAGCATCCCTCCTGAACCGATTCTGATTCCGATCCCTATCACGAATCCATTCGGTTTGTTTCACCTCCTCGGCTATCTTAGCCTTCTCTACCAGTGCAGCAAAATCCCGCTCTCTCTGCGGAGCTATGAGCACCCTTAACTCATCTCTGAGGCCATCCTCAAAACGAATGCTGCGCTCGTATTCGGTGGAAACGATGCCATTAGCATACCGGCTCAATCATAGAAACTCTGCCTCATATTCAGCAATGGTCTTATTTCCCTGAGTTAGATTCAAGAACTCTTTTCTACGTGTATCCACACAGCTAGCTCTAACATATTTTGCCTTAAAGGTCTGTTTGAACAGCTCCCATGTTACCCTCTCAGCTGGGGTACCCTCTCTCACAGTAATCCACCACTGATACGCTTCATCCAGTAGCAATGACACCGCCCCTTTCAACTTCTGTTCTACTGAGCAGTCCAGGTCATCCATGATCCGCTCTGTGGCTTCCAACCAGTACTCAGCCACATTTGGGGCCACTCCAGATATGCCCCTAAAAATCTCAGCTCTGTTGGCCCGAAGTCGTTCAGAAATGGACCCCCTATTCATGGGCCCGATGTTAGCTCCGGCCACCCTTTCCAAAACCCTCAACATGGCCTGAGACAGAGCGTCATCCCCTGCGGCCCGGTCATACGGCCTATTTTCATTAACCGGTGGTGGACGTACCTCGCCAGCTGGCATGTGTTCAGATGACGCAGATCCAGCTTGAGTGCTACCTCGGCCTTGACAACGGCCTCTTCCCCGAGTAACCCTTGTACTCATAACGATTTATCTGATTACAAATTTTATGACATTAGTTTACTGGTTTTACTGTTTATTACATAATGTCTTATGAACAGATAGAGTTTCAGAGTTATTTTCGCGCAATCACAATTTAGCTACGGTCCCAGTTTTGTAGCCCTAATACTACATTATCAATAGCACTATCTCTAAGGCTCAGTACTATCTACAGTGTTATTTCCAGTCCAGTTTCATATAAATATTTAAAGCAGAAAAAGAACACTTACAGACTTGGTGCCTGGGATTCAGTGTGCCACCTCTTTATCAGTCCATGTAAAAATTAAAAACCATGTTTTTGTTTACCGAAGATAAAAGGATTTGATTTGAAAAAACTTTATTTCAAAACTATTGATTTAACCCCGTTTAAAAAAACTTGAACATTCTTCGAAAAACTTACCATTTCCACAAATACCCTTTTTAGGCCTAAGTTTTTTTAAAAAGATTTTCGGACTCGATCCACATCCGAGTTGTTGCAACCTAGGCTCTGATACCACTAAATGTAACACCCCAAACTCGGCCTAGACGTTATGACCGGATCTGATGCGCCACATCGAAGCGTTCAAAACATTCCGTATTTCTTATTTGGAAAACTTAGTTGGTGTTGTAAAAGACACTTTTAAAAGTAGGTTAAAGTGAATGAAGTTGTGCACCAGGTAGAAAACCAGGAAGAAGAGGAGGTGAGTCCGTCGGACTGCTTAAGTACCAAGCTCCCTTCGGATCCAATCCTAGACATGCACACCGCTATTGCCACACTCTAACATCTTGTATAATTTTGAGAAAACCGTTTGGTTATGTCCATCTTAAGAAAATGATTAAGGTTGAAAACGTTTGCTTAGCGGAAGTCTTACTTGTATTCGTGTCATTTTGAAATCACTTAATGTTTTTGAAAACGCATCCTAGAGCTAATCTATTTCGTTAGTTATCATAGATCAGTTTTGTCATAATAGAATTAAATAATAAAGGAACAACCCAAACAATAAAAATAATTAGCGGCCTTATTACAAAAACCCAAAACCATAAACGAAAAGTATGGAAAATCTAGTTCACTAGAAGAAAATGAATTTGCAGAAAACGTGTGGCCACCCCGAATCCCGCCCAGCTCCAAGTCCACCAACTAGGGCTCACCTCCAAGGATGGAAGAAAAAGGGGTAAGTTTGGGAAAACTCAATGTATACAGAAACCCATCCAAAGCCCAAATCAGCTCGAGCCCATTGGGCCTAAGCCCTATTCAGATAACAGTACACAGTGGACTGAAGCCCTTTTCAGAATACAGTAGCAAGGCCTTAGCCCCTTTTTACATAACAGTGTGGCCCATAGGCTCAGTTCAGTAACATAAGTAAAAATAGTAGTAATGAATGCAAGCCCAACTGGGGAGACAACTCAACCCACCAACCGCTACACTGCCCCGTACCAGCCCTACACTCCATGTGGGGAATATCTCAACCCACCCAGCCCTACACTCCACAGTTGCAGCAACGCTGCTCAAATATCAGTAAGTTGAGGCAAAGCCTCCAGTACGTGGATGAACCACTTTCAATACTTCCTCCATCAATACCCTAATCCCATGCAACAGACATCAATAAAAGCATATCATGTACAATACAGTAGCAATCAATCATGCAGTTTAGCCAATTTAAAAACCTAGGGGTATATCAGTAATTTTGCTCTTTAGGGGTCATTTTCGTAACTTAGCAACTACATAAATTACTATAGAAATTTTCAACAGTTTTATGCAATTTGGTTCCACCATCCAACTAACATGCTACTTTGCCCATCTCTTACCCATATTGGTCCGTAAGCCCATTGGGCCCAGTTATGGCCCATCGAGGCCCTCTTTTCCCGAAGTACGTTAAGACGTCACACAAACTTACTTACCACCTTGCGGTGCTAGATCTAACAATTACTCCACGTCTTGAGAGTATTCGCATACTCACAAGCCCACGAAATGCCAGAATTTCGGCATTTCGGCTTTTACCGAATTAAACTAAGAAATGGTGTTCGGTACACACCTGATTCGCGACGACTGCTACTAAGATCTCTTCCGATGTCCTACAATTGATTAGCACAGTTCTTATTTACAAACCATAATCACTAAACCCACAACCTACTTATCCATGATCGAACCATGTCCCTAAAAGCCTTTGAAACCTTACCTTTTTGCCAAAATCGATAGCTAGCTCCGAATCCGATTGCTCCAACAACCCATGCCTTCAATCCAACAGTTAAGAAGACACTAATCATTGACAGAAAACGTCAGTTAAAAACCCTTAGAGCCACATGCCCAAATCGACATCCTCCCTAGATTTTAGGGACTTCGGCTTTTCCTAACTTTGTAAAATAGGACAAGATCTGAGATGATGAACACCTACCCCTTACTCCTTTTTGACCTCCACGCAATCTGGTGCCGATTTATCTTTCAAACGATGGTAGAACTCGACTCTCAAAGTTTTGAAGTTTCGACTATAAGCCCCCAAATCTATGGTTTTTCGGCTTTTGGGTGATGAAGGAGATGACAATGTGAAACTATAACCTGGATGTAGAATTGGCGACAGGTCTCTAGAGTTTAGAAAAAATAATCGTTGATTAATGGAAACACAATGTTAAAGGGTTTGGCTTTGAAGAAATCGGTACCTGTAATGTGTGTTCAAGATTTTGGCTTTTATGGATTCGGCAAAAGTATTGATGAACAGCAGAATTGATGAATTGTTTTGAAGAAGAAAAATAGAAAAAGAAGAATAGGGGAAGTGGTAGTTTCAGCTAGAGAGGAAGAAGAGAGAAACGAAAAACCTTGTGATGCCTGAGCAGAAGAGAACGACACTACTCAATACCCTAGGTGCCGAAATACTAACATCATAACCCTCTGCCGATTTTTCCCCCTTCAATTCCCAAAATTCGGCCAACTCCTAACCTCTCTCCTAATCCCTTAAATCTCTCCCCTTATCACTCCTTAATCCAAGCGTTTAGACTGATTCAAACTCTCCTCTAGCAGAATCCACCTGGACTCCAACACTTACCCCTCCAGCACTTAAAAATAAATGCATCTATTTGTCAACACCGGGAATCGATCCCATGCCTTCCCCAATGCTCCACACGCCACCTTTTCAGGAGCCTAATGGCGTCACCCTTGCCACTCTACTAAGGCTCTTTTTGTGATGCAATTTACCCATAACTCTATACAAGGGCCACCTAGCCAGAACCCCTAACTCCTAAGTCCAAAAATTCAAAAATTCAACTGGGTTTTGGCCAACACATGGGCCTTCTATAAGCCCATTTACCTACTCAAAATATTAATTTCACCTCCAAATATAAAATTTTAAAATCTTTACAAAATATTGAAAACCGCGAATAAATCCGAAAATCAGGATGTTACACATATACTCATATAATTATAACATTTATCAATAGTAGAATCTCATGCATTCTGATTCATACCTTTTATGAGTTTCAACTCACCACCAACAAATTTTCAATCAAACGTTTGAGTGTAACATTCTGTACTATCAGAATTAGCTCGGTTGGAAAGCATATCTATCTTACAAAACAATTTCGTTAGAGCCGGGAGATGTCACACTATCACGAGTAGTAATATGGCATGTATGGCTAGACTCACATACGCTAGGTTAGTCCGAGAATTGACTAAACCATAGCTCTGATACCACTAAATGTAACACTCCTAACCCGTATCCGTCGCTGGAATAAGGTTATGAGGTATTACTGAACAAAACTTCTATAAGGTCAAAGATACTTACCAGACATAAATTATCAACAATGTAAACATGTCTCATTGATTTTCCATAGGAGCTCTTATAAATTGCCAAAATGACTCACTATCAAAACATAACCGAATATCTAATAACAATTTAAATACTATCAAGTTATAACTAAAACATTTCACCACATTAGTTCAATTATAAGGCTTCTCTAAACAAAATGAGCAAGCCATCTTCGCATGGCTATAATGTATACAAGTCGAAATATCATTCTACCTATAGTCTATCCTATACATGCCTTAAACCATGATGATATACAATCTTCTCAACTCACATAATGACTTGATAGTGTGATGATATCTCCGGCCCTTCCAACTCGAGATAAAGTATAAACCTATAAGAAATAGAAAAGAGAACACGGAGTAAGTTTCAATGCTTAGTAAGTTTTAAGCAATGCAAACAATTAATTTACTTATAGATCGATTATTCAAATTTTCAAGAAATCATTCCATATTTTGCACACTAAGTGTCATTCTCAATATCTCGCACATCAAGTGCCATTCTTAATATTTTGTACACTGAGTACCATATTTGATTGCCCCGCACACTAACTGCCACATTTTGTCGATATGTCGTCAGACATTAAAATATTCACGTATATACAATTTATACGATATCAAAGCATTAGAAACATAAATTTAACAATGCTTATTGCATACGAACTTACCTGGCTAAATTGTAGAGATACCAAAGTTTAGGGGTATTTTGGTAATTTTCTCATTTTAGTCCCTGAGCTCAAAACATGCAAATTAACCATTTTAACCATAATTAAGCTTAAATGTTCATGGTATCAAAATAGTCCATAATTCACTTTATGGAAAAATTATAGTTTTGCCCCTAATATTTCAACTTCTTTACAATTTAGTCCCTATATCATAAAAATGCAAATTCATGAAATTGAGTAAAATTCTACAATAGAAGAATATCACTAGTGTCTCTAGCAGCCCACACGTTTCATTTATTTGACATTTTAACCACAAAGTTTTCACATTTATCAATTTAGCCCTTAATTGTCAATTTCACAAAAATTCACTTAACAAAAAGTGTTTAACTATCAACAAGGACTCATATTCTTCCATTAAACTTCAAAACCCTATTATACTCATCAATGGAAAATATCAAACTATTCAATGGTTTTGCAAAATAGCCCCCTCATTAGATAGATGAAGAAACAACGATCTTGAAAATATAAAAATAATTAAAAACGGGACTAGAAATACCTACCATGCATTAGCCGAAAGTTGGAAGCTTTTTCCATGGCTTCTCGAGCTTCATATTTGGCTGGTAAAAAGAGAATGAAAAAGATGACACCTTGATTCTTTTATTTTATTCATTTTATTATTATTTTTAACCAATTTACAATATTAACCTTTATACACTTTATTTATTACACCAAATGCCAAGCCATCATATCCCACTATCTCTTTAATGGGCTAATTACCAAACAAGGACTTTCACTTTTAATTTCTATATCTATTTAATACCTTTAGCTTATAGAACAGAACTTTTGGACTTTACGCAATTTAGTCCTTTTTGCTTAATTAACTATCGAAACGATAAAATTTTTCAACAAAACTTTAATACCATCTTATTGCCACTACGTAAATATTTATAAAAATATTTAAGACTCGGTTTATAGAAACAAGGTCCCGATACCTCATTTTTTAAACCCACTTGACCTTAGGGTCATACCACTTGAACTTAATAACTTGCTTATAAAACAAAAATCACAATATCAAAAATATTTTTTTTAAAAATCAGAATTAGCTCGTAAATATTAAATATAATATTTACAAACCTACTCGTCGGATTTGGTGGCCCCAAAACCACTGTTCCGATTAACCTTAAAAACGGGCTGTTACACTTACACTGACACACAACAAGCTGATGCCATGTCCCAGATAGGTCTTACACTAGCTTGTCTATCTTGAGGCCGATGCATGTCCCAGACATGTCGTACACTAGCTTAAATATCTCGAGGCTGATACATGTCCCAGTCATGTCTTACACTGGCTCTCATATTGTGGCTGATGTATGTCCCAGACATGTCTTACACTAGCACACATATCTCCCAATATCAAGGTACCAATATCCAAGTTTATTCGAAATGTTCAACGAAAGTCCTTACTATGTTAATTTCTCAACATGCATTCTCATACTCAAATCCAAAGTAATTTATGCCATATCAGTACAATGTCACATCATAAAGATGTAGTTGCATTATCAACATACAACTTACCTCGGTAATCAAAATGTAGGTGGCTAGTCAATTTTAGTCCGCTAGCTTTGCTTTTCCCCGGTCTAGGCCTGGATTTTGTAATTCTTAATCTAAAATGATAAAAATTCACAAGTTTAATCATTTTATCAATCTAGGTACTCAAAAATTTATAATTGGGAAAAATGACCATTTCCCCCTAGACTTTCCCAAAATGACCATTTTACCCCTAAACTCGAAAATCAATTTTTATCCCATTTTCTCATCAACCAAGCCTAGCCGAATACTTTTCATGCTAGGAGCAGCCTACAATTCTCATTATTCACACATTTATCACCTATTTTACAACTTATGCAAAACGGTCATTAGCTAGGGTTTCCATGAAAACTACTCCACAAAAGTTGTTTATTTCACAACTATAACTCATATTATTCCATAAAATTTCAAAAATAAACATGCCTACTATCATGGAAAAACCCTAGACTCTCAACCATTTTGCAAAATAGTCCCCTTGCTAGAAAGCTCATACTACAAGGACCTCAAAAGTACAAAAATATTCAAGAAAACCCTCAAATCACTTACTTGCAAAGGCTCTAAGTTGCTGAAATTTTTTCAAGCTTCCATCACAATTTTCTTGGAGAAAAATCAGTGGAGAAGAAAGAGAGAGATAAAAAATGACAACTTTTACTATTTGTTTTATTTTATTCAATTTCAACACCTAATTTCCCCAAATTCTTGACTTTTGACCACCTTTGTCTCCTATGGCCGGCCATGCTATTCTAAAGGGTCAAATTGCCCTTTAAAGACCTCACAATTAAGCATGCAATCACTAAAATTACTTCACCAAATTTTTCATGCACTAATATAAACATGTTATAACTTAAAATTATTAATAAAATACTTTCTCTGACTTTGAATTAGTGGTCCCGAAACCACTGTTCTGACTAGGCCCAAAATCGGGCTGTTACATTCTTATCCCCCAATGTCTGCAATATAGTTCTCAAGTGCTCGACATGCTCAGACTCGTCTTGAGAATAAATCAAAATATCATCGATGAACACAACCACAAACTTATCTAAATATGGTCAAAAAATTTGATTCATCAAGTCCATAAAAGCAATAGGTGCTTTAGCTAATTTGAAAGGCATAACAAGAAATTCATAGTGCCCATACCTTGTCCTGAAAGCAGTTTTCGACACATCTGACTCTTTAACTCTCAACTGATAATAGTCAGATCTCAAATCAATCTTTGAGAATACAGTTGCTTCGTTCATCTGATCAAATAGGTCATCAATCCTCAACAAATGATACTTGTTCTTTATAGTCACCTTGTTGAGCTGTTGATATTCGATACAAAGTCTCATAGATCCGTCTTTCTTCTTTACAAATAACACTAGAGCACCCTAGGGAGAAAAAATCCTCTTGCAAAACCTTTATCTGTCAACTCTTGTAGCTGAGCTTTCAATTCCTTCAATTTAGTCAAAGCCATCCTATACATAGCAATTGATATCGGTGAAGTCCTAGGTACTGAATCAATAGCAAACTCAACCTCTCTGATCGAAGGTAACCGGGAAAAATCCTCTGGAAACACATTTGGATATTCACAGACTACCGGAACTGATTCAATTTTCAATTCAGACTTCTTTATATTCAACATATAAGCAAGGTAAGCTTCACAACCTTTCCTTACGTACCTCTGAGCAGGCATAGACGAAATCACAATAGGTAATTCACTTGATTTATCAGTTTCAACCCAAAGAACCTCACCATTTTAACATTTCAATTCAATAGTTTTTTGTCTACAATTTACTATGGCATCATGCAATGTTAACTAGTCCATACCCAAAATAACATCGAATTCATCAAATGGCAACAACATTCAGTGAGTCAAAAAATAGTGACCTCGAATCATCAAAGGACAATTCTTGCAAACTTTATCATCTAGCACATATTTGCCTAAGGGGTTTGACACTTTAATCATAAATTTAGTAAACTCAGATAGAAAATTCTTACTAGATGCCAAATTCACACAACATAAGAATGAGTTGATCCAAGATCAATCAATGAAATAACATTAGTATCATAAAGAGAAAATGTACCAGTAATCACATCAGAAGATGGCGTATCCTTACGAGCATGAATGGCATAAGCTCTAGCAGGTGCTCTGGCCTCAGATCTCATGGTTGTATCTTTTGTCACACCTTTACTGCTAGTTCCATTCCTGGTTTTTCTTGGTGGCCAACCTCTGTTGTTAGTATTACTTGGCCTTGCACTCGAAAATTGTTCTTTCTCGGCCATCTCAGGGCAATCTCTAATAAAATGCTCCTGTGAACCACACTTGAAACGGGCTCGGTTATTCATTCTACACTTGCTGGGGTGTCTTCTTCCACAATGGTGACATTCAGGTCTGTTAAACCTAACATTACCCACACTTGCCATTGAAGTAGCTTGAGATTTAAAACTCGAATATTACTTCCCGTGGTCTCTGTGTGAATACCCAGCTGAAACATTCAAACAAGAATTCATTTCTCTAGATTTCTTTGTCTGAGATTGAAATGACTTACTCATTGGCCTTTCTCATGCATCTCTAGCCTCACTCTCGGCTTTTCGTTTCTCTTTGCTTAGCTCTTCGGCTTTGCAAGCTCATTCAACCAATACAACAAATTCTTTTAGTTCCAAGATTCCAACTAACAACATGATGTCCTCATTCAGCCGATCTTCAAACCCTTTACACATAATAGCCTCGGAGGAGACACATTCTCGGGCATACGTACTAAGCCTGACAAATTCTCGCTCATACTCTGTCATTGACATTAGGCCTTGTTTCAGCTCAAGAAATTCTTTACGTTTCTGATTGATAGACTGGTGACTAATATATTTCTTTTGGAATTCCTCTTGGAAGAATTCCCATGTAACCCTATCTCTCAGTACCACAGATACTAGTGTCTTCCACCAGTGATAAGCTGTGTCCCTCAATAACGATATAACACATTTCAAGCATTCTTTGGGTGTACACGATAACTCATCAAATACCCTGATAGTATTCTCAAGCCAGAATTTGGCTCTCTTGGGGTCATCATCTACATTAGCCCTAAATTCCTCAGCCCATTGCTTTCGAATCTTATCAATCAGAGGCTTATTATGTCTTACCAAATCCACACCTTGGGGAACTATATGAAACGATTGGGGATAAGGAGGGGATAGAGGATGTTGACCATTCAGATTTGTTCGAACAAACTCCAAATACCACTCATTCATCATGTACAGGAAGGCTTCCTTAGCACCTCCTCCCTGGCTGACTGTTGGAGGTCTATTTTCAAATGACGATACCCCTTGAGTGAGAGCTAGTGCATTACTTTCTACATCATCAGCTACTGCTTGGTTGGGATCCATTTACAATATGAAAACATAGTTTAAAATTTTCAAGAGTTATCACATTATCACAGTTCATTTATGGCATGTATAGCTAGATTCTTACACACGCTACGTTAGTCCGAGAATCGAGTAATCGTAGCTCTGATAAATATACCCCTTACACGAATTCGATGCCAGAACAGGGTACGAAGCATTAGCGGACTTAAACACAAGAAAACATACATTTCCAAGCCATGAATTTTTGTCTAAATTCCCTAATACGAACCTACGAGTTACGCATTGGAAGTGGTTCGGGACTAAATCAAAAACTTTAGAAAATCCTGTAATAGTTAGAAAAATTTTCACTAAACAGGGGTCATACACCCGTGTGGGCAAGCTGTGTGGTCACACATGCCTATGTCCCTAACCCATGTAACTCTCTGTTTGTCACCCAAGAACAAATTGAAGACACAGGCCAAGTCACACGCCTGTGTCTAGGCCTTGTGGTCGATTTAAAATTCATGATTTTTCATTAAATAGGTGCAGACTTCACACGCCCAAGACACACACCCATGCCTGAGGCTGTGTCATCCACACGGCTAAGACACATGCCCGTGTGCTCCATTCTGAGCATTCTATTTTGCAAAAAATAGGGTACAGAGGACGCACAACCTATACACATGCCCGTGGGGCAGACCGTGTGTCACACACAGCCTAGACCACACCCGTATGTCTACCGTGTGGACAAAAATAAGGCTATTTACCAAGCCATTTTGCCACCCTTTGCTGCACACACCTACACAAGACAACATAGCTCCAATCCAAACATTTACATAGAACCAAATCAGCCACAACCAAGACATCAACACATCATTCACATGCTACCATCTATCATGCACAAACATTATATACTTATCAACTCAATCAAGTAAATTCCCACATCCATGAAAAACATCATCATATAAATTGATTATACCAATAGTAGCCAATTTCAAATGGCCTTATGCAAAATGATCTTTTAACCAATATAAGGCAACACATTTGGCCAAATCAGTTATGACACATAACAAACAGACCAAGTCCCCTATACATGCCATACTCAAAATATTAAAATCATTGGTACCAAAATAATTGTTGATAGTGTGAGTGGCTCTCCGACGATCCCCGATCTTCGAGTTAGCTTGGTGACACTATAAGACAAGGGAAAAGAAGGAGAGTAAGCTATAAAGCTTAGTAAGTTCCTATGCAAATAATAAGCATCATAACCACACATTTAACATATAATTAACGTAATGAAAATTAGCATGAATGTTATTAAAATCTTATAATCATAATTTACTCAATCACATCCTTACCAAGGGTTCATCCCATATCCAACTCGTTACGTATGAGTTTTATGTACGTACCTGTACCAACTCCCAACATAACCATAGTCTTTCACAACTTTGACATTACCGTTGAACACTCAGAATATTGACGGATACTAAAAAATATTGCACATAAGTGCCATATGTAGCCGAAGCTACCTCATATCTCATAAAACATATAGGCTCGTTTTTAAGCTACTCACGGGCTTGCTCACACAAGCTGTCAGTCAGGACGTAGCTGCACAGTGCTGCTCACACAAGCTGTCAGTTAGGGCGTAGCTACACAGTTCTGCTCACACAAGCTGTCAGACATCTGCAACATATGTCTGTATACCCACCAACACCCGGATCAGATAAACACATGGGTTCCTAGTGACATGTCACTCGTATCCTATTCTATTCTTGAGGTTCAACCGAGATTTCTTGCTTGTCGAAAATTTTGTTGAATACGTCCAGAGAGTCAATCACAATTCATACAATATTAAAGCATTTAAAACATCAATATAACAATACATTATTTACATACGAACTTACCCCGGTACAAAAATAGTAGAATTTGACCTAATCGTCAAACACTTTGTTTTCCCCCGATCTAGGTCCAAACCTCATTTTTCTTGATCTATAATAATAAATTTAGCTTATTTAATACTCACATCGTTCAATTCAGTCCAAAAATCATATTTTTGCCCCTATGTTTTACATTTGTACAATTTAGTCCCTAGGCTCATAAAATTAACTATATTCAATTTCTTCAAAACCCAAGCCTAGCCAAACCATTTTCACACCCAGACCAGCCCGCCTTTTTCATTTAATCACACTTTTACTACTCATTTTTGTAACTTTTACAAATAGGTCACTTTTGACATTTTTACCAAAAATCAATTAGTAAATGTTGTTTATCTAACATCAAACATGCATTTTCTACTATTAGACATCAAAATACACAAATATCTAATGTCGGTAAAATTTTAAACTTCATCTTTCTTTCAAATTAGTCCTTGAATAAGCTAGATTAGGTTGCAATGATCTCAAAAACATGAAAATCATTAAAAACGGGGATAGAACGGACTTACAATCGGCCATGGAAGAAGAAGATGTACAAGATTTTGGCTTGATTTTTCTTTTTAATTCATTTAATTACCAAATGACCAAAATGTCCTTTTCTTAAAACATAAAATTTCTCTTATTTCATGTCTATTTTTGTCCATTAACTTAACAAATGGTCTAATTACCATCTAAAGACCTTCAATTTAAAATTTCATGGAAATTAGACACCTCTAGCTTCTAGAACTCAAGTTTAACAGTTTTTGCAATTTAGTCCTTGTTGCTAAATTGAGTGCTCAAACATCAAACTTTTAGAACAAAATTTTCACAGAATCATTTCATAAAACTATAGACCATAAATTTTTTTACATTGAATTTGTGGTCTCGAAACCACTGTTTTGACTAGACCCAAAATCAGGATGTTACAAATGGCATAATGTCGAAGAGGCTACATGGGAACCCGAGGAAGCTATGAGAAAACATTACTCTAACCTCTTTTTTGGTAAGATTTTTGAGGACAAAAATTCCTAAGGGGGGAGAGTGTGACAGCCTATTTATAGTCAAATCAGAATAGTGGTTTTGGGACCACAAATCTAAAGTTAAAATAATTATTTTATTATTTTAATGTTTTCAATATGATAGAATAATTGTGTGAAAGGTTTGTTAAGATATTTTATCGTTGAGTGCTTAATTTGATAAAAAGGACTAAATCGCATAAAGTACAAAAGTTATGTTCTATTAGTTAAAGGTATTAACTGGCTATGAAATTAAAAGTGCAGATCCTTATGCTGCAATTATACCCTTTTTAATGTTAGTGGACATTAATGTACATGGTTGAAGTGAATTTTAATGGTTTATTTATAAGGTTAAATAGGTAATTTGTTTATGAAGGTATAATGAATAAAACAAAAATCATATTTTGTTCGCAGTCATTATCCTTGGCCGAATTTAACAATAAGAAAAGCCAAAATTCTTAGGGTTTCATTTGGCCATGCTAGCTATACTCAATTAGGTATGACTCTTTTCTCGTTTTTAATGATTTCTATGTTTTTGAGATCATTGCAGCTTAGTCTAGCTAGCCCAGGGACTATTTTGCAAAATTGTTAAAGGTTTAGGATTTTTCCATTGATGAATATATGTGTGTTTTGATGTTTAATGATATAAAATACATGTTTGTTGTAACTTAGTTAGAACAATTTTAAATTAAATTAAATTAATTCTGCTTGAAATTCTCAATTCTCAATTCTCAATTTTGCTTCCAAGTAGCAAAGGATAGTAATGAAATTCTCAATTTGTGGGCTTCGAACTTGGAAAAACTTATAACATTTAGTCCCTAAACATTATTGGCAGCGTCATCAAACAATGGAATTTCACGTGGTACATTACCTATAGCTAGTGGTGGTGAATCTTGCAACTGCTACTGCTGTTGCTATTGCGGTCAGTGATTTTTTTAGATTATTCTCTCTAGATCTGTGGCTGCTACAATTGGTGTGCCCCTACTGCGAGTCAATTATATAAGAGTTCAATAATACATCTAGGTCTTGTATAAGTTATGTCTGCCAGTTACCACATGCTTGTAAGTTGTAAACTGATCCCATTGTTCATACATTTCCCTCTCAAATTTATAATCCCGCCAAGTCATTTTTAGTGTTGTATGTTAACTTGTCTTGTTGTTCTTACCTTTTCTTATTGAAGCACAAACTCGATTTATAATCCCTAAATTGAGAAAAGTTATAAGTTCCAGGACTAATATGATAAAAAAAGTTTAGGGACTAGGTTGCGAAAAGTTACCGAATTCAGGGACTAAATGTTACTTTCTCCTAAAAAAATAATACCTTAGTAAATAGGCGGCATATTTCGAAAATCTAATTCAATTTTTTCAAATCTAATCTCACATTTATTGTTTTAAATTCAATAAACTAATGTTAATTTGAAACTACCAACAAAGCAGAAATTTTTGGAAGGAATAAATTTTTGTTACTTTCCATTTCATTCGGCTAAAGTATATCTAATACAATAGAATAAGACAGTTACCTAATATCTAACTGCTACTACTAATACATGACTTAAGTTAAGCTAAAATTACACACAAACGAAGCTGACATATCAGCTTGTAAAATGTCCAATTAGGGGTTAAATTATGAAATGTGTAAATTTTGTGGTTAAATTGTGAAATAAATGAAAAATATGAACTGCTAGGGACCTAATTGAAATTTGATTAGCATGGTTTTTGGTTGAATTGTATGAATTTGTGATTTTATGGCATAAAGACTAAATTGTAAAATGTTGAAATGTTAGGGAAAAATGTAAAAGTACCTTAATGTGTGTGTTTGGATTAAATTGAATAGAGAGATTATTAAATAAGTTAATTTTGATTATATTTAGATCAAGAAAGATAAAATACAGATTTAGATCGGGGAAAGAATAAGGTTTTAGAGTAATCAACTTAATTCTCAGTTTTTACATTCGAGGTAAGTTCGTATGATAATAAGCATTAATATTATTGAATTATTTGAGAGTACAACCTTGCGAACATAGTCGACGAAGATTCGGCATTGAGAAATCTCGGTTGAACCTTAGGAATAGATTAGGATACAAATGACATGTCATTAGGGGTTATGTGATTTCGATGCTAGTCCGTACGTCCTATTGGTGGCTGAGTTATCCCGCATGTGTTGTGGATACTCATTAACTTGTGTGAGCAGCACCATGTAGCTTCGTCATTACCGTCTGCTTGTTTGAGTAGACCTGTTGATAGCTCTAGTGTGAGCATTATATGTGATACGAGATTGAGATAGCTTTGGCTATGTATGTGGCACTTAGGGTGCGAGATTGTAACGCCCCAATTTTCAGGATTTCTGGGATTTCTAAAATTCTAAATGTAACACCCCAAACCCGGCCCAGACGTTACGACCGAATCCAATGTGTCACATTGAAGCGTTACTGTATAGGTCATGTTTTATCTAAAATCTTTCTTAGTGATTTAAAGATTATTTTCATTATAGATTAAAGTGAATGGAAGCTTTGCACCAGGTAGGATGCCGGAAAAAGAGGAGGTGAGTCTATTAACTGCCCAAGTACCAAGCTCTTCATGGATCCACTCCTAGACATACACACAACCATTGCCACACTTTAACTGACTAATTGTTCAGGAAAAACCAATTCGTTTTAAGCCTTTGAAAGCACTTATTAATTTTTTTAGAAAACGTTTTCGTTGCAGAAGCTTTTTCTTATTTCACAATATTTTGAAATCAGGTAATTTCTTTTTAAAAACTCGCCCTAGAGCTATTCAAGTTAAAACATTTAAATCTGTATCATACCTAAGCTAATAATCATACTAAAGCAATTAAAAATAATTAAAGCGGTCTTATTACAACTTAAAACCCAAAGCAATTAAAGCAAATGAAACTAATCACGTCATAAGAAGAAAATTGAGCTTGCAAAACATGTGGCCACTCCGAATCCCTCTCAGCTCTAAGTCCACTATGGTTGGGGGTTGCCTGCATGGATAAAATTAAGGGGTGAATTTGGTAAACTCAGTGTGTAAATTAACTGTAACACCCCAAACCTGGCCTAGAAGTTTGGCTCGAATCTGGCGTGTCACATTGAAGTGTTTTTCGGAAACCATGTTTCCATTAAAAACCCTTCTTAATAATTAAAAACTTGTATCCTTTTTAAACCTTGTTAGAAAACCTCAGCTGAATAACATTCTTAACAACTTTGTAAAAAAAAATTCCTGGCAGTTGCGGAAGCTTAATTTAAAAACAATTGCGGTTACGTGATGTTTTGAACAACAATAGTTGCTTTGGAAAACCGTGTTCTAACACTAGCAATTATAAAGAACAATAAATAAAATTCCAACTTTGAAATCCAAAAAATTGCAACGGCTTTACTACAACCCACATAAAACATTTAAAAGTAATAATCAAAATTGTAACATAAATAGTGTGTGTGGCTTCCTCCGAGCCCCTCGCAGCTTCGATCCGTCTAAGTCTGGAAATTACCTGAAAGGTTAATAAACGGGGTGAGTTTAGAAAACTCAGTGTGAAATCCCCTACTATAAACAGGAACAGTCAGTCATATAAAAGAATTAAAAGTCTAACCTCAGCCTTACTTACAGTTTCAGTATCAATTGGGCCTTAGCCCACTATAACAGACAGTATCAGATGGGCTTTAACCCATTACAGAATAAGAAACATTATCATAACTAGAATCAGAATCAGAATCAGAATCAGGTGACAGAATCAAAATCAGAACCAGAATTAGAATTAGGTAACAGAATTAGAATCAGTATCAGGTAACAGAATCAGAATCAGAACCAGAATCAGAATTAGGTAACAGAATCAGAATCAGTATCAGGTAACAGAATCAGAATCAGAATGTGAATGCAATCCCAACCCAATCCAGCCGTATACAGCCCCGTACCAACCTTACACCATGTGGGGAGACTACTCGACCCATCCAACCGCTACACACCACAGAAATTGCAGCGAGGCTGCCAGATATTGTGACGAAGTCACCAGAACAGATATATGTGGCGAAGCCACCAGATTGCAGCGAGGCTGCCAGATATTGTGACGAAGTCACCAGAACAGATATATGTGACGAAGCCACCAGATTGCAGCGAGGCTGCCAGAACGCTTCCTCCATCAATATAACCCATATCCCATGCAACAGATATGTCATCGCATACAACATACAGAATCAGAATATCATGTCCATATTTGAATCAAACAATCACAGTCAAATCATTCATATCACCAACATATATTCACAATCAAATCCGTCAACCACACAGTCCAAGTCAGTCACTTGCCCACAAGGGCAAAACAGTCATTTAACACCTTAGGGGCAAAATGGTCATTTTACCCACAAGGTATCTCGATAATTCCACCCTACAGGGGTATTTTAGTAATTCTACCCTACAGGGGTATTTCGGTAATTCTACCATATAGGGGTATTACGATAATTCTACCCTACAGGGGTATTTCGGTAATTCTACCCTACAGGGGTATTTCAGTAATTCTACCCTACAGGGGTATTTCGGTAATTCTACCTTACAGGGGTATTTCGGTAATTCTACCTTACAGGGGTATTTCAGTAATTCTACCCTATAAGGGTATTTTGGTAATTTTACAAACTAGGGGTGTTTTGGTAATTCTACCCTATAAGGGTATTTCAGTAATTTCACAATCGAGGGTAAAACGATAATTTTGTAAATCAAGGGTAAAATAGTAATTCTGTAAATCGAGGGTAAAACAATAATTCTATAAATCGAGGGTACTTTGGTAATTTTTACTAGTCGAGGGTATTTTAGTAATTTTACAAATCAAGGGGTATTTTAGTAATTTTACAAACCAGGGGTATTTTTGTAGTTTTCTAAATCGAGGGTAAAATGGTAATTCTCTAAATCGAGGGTAAAATGGTAATTCTATAAATCGAGGGTAGAACGGTAATTTTGTAAATCGAGGGTAAAATAGTAATTTTGTAATTCAATGGTAAAATAGTAACTCTGTAAATCGAGGGTAAAATAGTAATTTTATAAATCGAGGGTAAAACAGTAATTCTATAAATCGAGGGTAAAATGGTAATTTTGTAAATCGAGGGTACTTTGATAATTTTACATGTCGAGGGTATTTCAATAATTTTGCAAACTGAGGGTAATTTTATAAACCGAGAATATTTCAGTAATTTGGTAAACAAAAGTATTCTAAACAGGGATAACAATACGAATGTGCCTAAAGCCCTTCTCGGCCCAAATGGGCCCACACGCTCGTGTGGCCCTTTTAGCCCAAATCTAGCCACAGATATGAGATTCACCTAGCCTAGTCCAATATTTACTACACAATCAAACAACTTATCCAATTAGGCTCGTAGGCCCATTGGGCCCACATGACCCCTTTCGGCCCATCGCTGCCCGAAGTAGCTATCCTACAGGTAGAGTAGCGAGAAAATACACACCTGATTGGAGACTGGAGTTAATCCATGCTCCGAGCACTCTTAGCCGATGCCCAACCCAAACGAGCACGCCATAAAGCGAAAGGGATCAGCCAAGAAAGGTACCTTTACTCTCCTCATGGTTCTCTATATTTAAAGCCAGCTTCGCATCCACTCTTATGTTAGCTTCCCGATGTAGGATCCCTCCATCATCAGAGTTTAAATTCAACACCAACTCTTGCCGCCCCCTATTAACAAAATAAATGCTCTTTGCTTGCCATGGGATTCGAACCCATGCCTCCCCTTAGATGCTCCACACGCTACTTGCCACTAAACCATAAGGCTTTTTGTCTCACAATTTCTCCAACAATATTCTTAAGGCCTACCTACTACACCCAGGGTTGATTCACCTTAAACCAAAATTTTTGCTAGAGTCCAGGTTTGAACCCAGGACTTCTCCAACACTTCTCAATACACTTAACCACTAAAACAAGCCTTCATTAACGAAATTTTCACGCACAACAGAATATTATAAGCTGCCTTCAACCGCTCCCATGCTCAAGGCCCAAAACTTCTAGGCCTAATGTGACAGTCCTAATTAGACCCTAGTCGGAAAGTGGTTTCGGGACCACAAAAACCGAGTTTTATAAATAATTAAAAATTATATTCTGTGTGCATGATGTGAGTAAATGCATGTGTGAAAGTTTCATGCATTAATTTGGTCATTTTTAAGTGAATTTATTAAAATGGACTTATATGAAACACTTTAGAAATGTGATAGGTTAATTTTATAGTGGTCTATTAGTGTATGTATTAAAAAGATTGGTTTTGCATGTCAATTTACCCATAATATATATAGTGGCCGGCCAAGACATGATGATGCTCCACCAATTCTAAATATAATTTTTTTTAGTTAACAAATGATATAAATAATTCTAATAAAAGGAATTAAAAAAAAGAGAGAGAAACGGTGCTCATCTTCTCCTTCTCTAAAAGCCGAAACAAAGATGAAGAAATAAGGGGAACTTACCAAAAGTAATTCGGCATTCTTCTTTAGCTAGTAAGAGGTAAGTTTTGAATTGTTGATTTAGTTTTTATGATAGGTTAAGTTAATAATTGGATGCACTCTTGGTAATGTCAAGAAAGTTGGAGCTTTTATGGTGGTTTGGGCATCATGCCGTGGATCTAAGTGTTAGCATTGGAGGTTATTTTCATGTTGTATGGGATAAAAGGGGGATGATAGTATGGAATGAAGATTTTTGAATAATTAGGTTAGTAGCACTTGGTACATTCGGTTATATTGAGTCTAATGAGAATGTTAATTTCTTTCTCTATGATTATTTCCCTTGTATGTTAAATGGTCCTTTGATGGGGCCGAATGAATTATGAAAGTCATAATAAAAATGTATGAAGTTAAGGTGTGAATTTTAGTTCGGGTGATAGGGATAATTCGGTTGAAATGTTGAGTATGGGAGTTGTCATTTTATGTTAAGATCAAAAGAATGGTTAATAGGCATTAAAAGGTTAAATGTATGAAAATTGATGTATAATAACTTATAGGTAATTACATAAGTAAGGTTAAATTTAATTTGGTATATTCGGCAATATAGGTGTATATGTTTGTGATACTATTTTTAACTCTCTATAATCGATTGAAGGAGTAATATTGGCTTATAAGGTTGAGTTGATTCATGATGTTGTATTTTAGAATTAAAAATACTTGAGACTAGGTTATCTTAATAGTGATAATACATTCGGCCTTGAAGCATTAATCGAATATTGGTTAAGGTTTTAATATTTTGAACAAGGATAGTTGTGAAATGTAGTGAAAACCATTAAATTATACACATAAGTATCCAGCAAGATAATTAAACTACTAAATGTATTTATTCTAGATCAAGAAATCAAAGGGGGAGAATCAAACAAAGGCAAAGCAAAGATAATCGAGTAGTCGATTGGGAATCATTTCATCCAATATAAGGTAAGTCCTTAAGCACTCCTGTAAGGTTGATTAGCTAGTATATAAATAATATTAGTGAATCATAAAAAGTATTCCTTTCGTTAGGTGTTCTCTTGGAATAATTTTCCTATTTATTAATATGACCACATGTGCTATTTGAATTAAGTAAATTGCCTTATCAAAATGAGTGAACATATGGCACTATGTGTGCGGAATTAAGTAGCACTATGTGTGCCGATTTGGGTGTTGAAGTATGAGAGAAAATCCAATGCACTGAGTGTGCGGTGTGCTATGGCACTATGTGTGCGAGTGTGACGAGCACTATGTGTGCAAATTCGATTGATAATATAAAATGTGCGTGAAAAAACGAAGTGGTAGAACTAGTAACTAAAGTATGGAACTTGAGGCATGTACTGAGTAGGTACAAATTTATCTAGTGCATCATAATTCCATGCTTTGAGGGATCGGGTCTAAATCAATTGGGTTGTTTTGGTGTTTGATTTGATTGTAGGACTTGGCATGAGATTGAATCGAAATTCTAAGAAATGATAGCATAGTTCGGTATAGTTGGAGTAACTAATTTTGCATTATTTGCTTTCTCTTATGATCTCTTATAATTATACGGTATGTAATGCTTATGACTTACTGAGTTATATACTCATTTGGTGTGTTTATTTGTCACTTATTTAGGTTCCTTTGATCTATTTTTGTGTGCTCGGGACTACCGTCGAAGTCATCACACCAGCTTGTAACTTTTTGGTATATTCTTCTTAGTTGGCCTAAGAGAACATTTCGGCATGTATAGGCTATTATGTTTTGTTTGAACTTTGGTATGTATACTTTTAGCCATGCGAAAATGGCATAAATGTTAAGTTGGATTTGGCCTTATGATACTTAGTTATAAGTAACAGTTAAAGTCTATTTGATTATTATGCCGTTTGTCATGGCTAATCATTTCTGGTGTTACACTCATGATATGGTTATTGAGTAGTAAGGAAATGCTTGGTAATGATTAGCCTTTGGTATGGCTAGTCATGATCATACTTGGTGATATGCATGTTAAATTACTCTAATAGGAAAAATTTACTCTAATAATAGAGGCAGATAGCAGTAGTGATGTGAAATTTAAAAATCACTAAAAATAGTAGAAATGGAATTAAATAATGGATAAATTATGGAATCGAATCTTGATGAGTCTATTCCCACATGGAAGAAGTAAAACAAGTATATGAGCTATATTGTATGAGATATTTAAAATCTTGTGAAACATGGCCAGAACGATTTCTGGATCCCCTGTTTCGACTTTGGAAGTTAACCATAAATTCGACAAAGATAATTAGAAGTCATACTTTATATGTACAGATTTCTTATTGACTCTACTTTTCTTAGGGACAAACGGAATAGTCATTGAATCTCTGTACAGGGAGATATCGGGTTCGTAATACACAGAGGTCAGAGTAGTCGAACCCTGAAACAGGGGAGACTTTAACTAATAAACTGTACTAATTGGACTGACCGAAAATTGTGAAAAACTTTTAGTAGATAGATATATGAGTTTAGTTTTAGGAGAAATTTGCGGAATTGGATTTCGAGTTTCAGAACTCAAGATACCAATTTTTAAGTGACTGCGATGCAGTTAGCCAGCTTGTCTGGAAAATTTTTAAATGAATTAAGTTCGTTAGCACCTTGTGTTCCACTCCGGCAACGGTTTCGGGTATGGGGCGTTACACCCAAATTCAGGGTGTTACATTAACCCAACCATAGTCCAGATCAGTTCAAACCACAGAAACAGATTAAGTTGGGCCTTAGCCCTATACAAAATTCATAATGAAGCCCATAGGCCCATAACAGATACAGAACAGATATATCATGTATGCAGAAAACCCAACCCATATCCATCCGTATACACCCCCGTGCCAACCTTACACCATGTGGGGAGACTACTCGACCCACCCATTCGCTACACGTCACTGAATTTTGCAGCATGGCTGCCAGAACAGATATTGTGATAGAGTCACCAGATACAGATATTGTGGCAGAGCCACCAAAAACAGATATTTGTGGCAGAGCCACCAGATCAGATATTTGTGGCAGAGCCACCAGAATGCTTCCTCCATCAATATAACCCATATCCCATGCAACAGATATACATGTCATGGCATACAACAAACAAAATCAGAATATCATGCATTTCAATCAAAGTTAACCCTAGGGGTATAATGGTAATTTTCATACTTAGGGGTATTTTAGTAAATTTAACTATTTTATGGTTTACACTCATATTACAGCCATTAACACATTAACAGAAACACTTACCGAGCATTTTTATAGGATTGGCCTCGTTGGCCCACTAACCCATTTTCGGCCCATTAAGCCTAAATATACCGAAGTGCATGAAATTGCGCACTCTGTAATCATACCGCTTGTGATTACCAAAATTAACGAACAAACCACCTCACGAGCGCTCGCACGCTCGCAAGTTCACAAAATGCTGGCATTTCAGCTTTTCGGCTTTTGCCGATCTAGTCTATGAGTAGGTGTCGTTTACACACTTGATTTGCGACAACTGCTATCGAAATCTCCCACAATATCTTAAAATCGGTCACTAGACATATGAGATCCAAAAAACAATTGCAACTATCATAAACTTACTTACCATAATCGGCCATCAATACATATGGCCCTTGAGATCCTACCTTTGCCAAAACTAGTGACTAGATCTCGATCTAGTCGTTCCACTTGTCCAAGCCTTCGATCGACAGCCTCTAGATCACACTAACACCAAAACAAATCAATTGTTACAACCTTTAGAGCCTTAAGCTCCAATCGACAGCCTCCCTATGCCTTTAGGGATTTTGGCTTTTCTAAAACCCGAAATAAAGAATAGATCTGAGTACTTACATAGGTTCTTTCAACCAAAACGATTCCACTTCAGTTTCTACTCAGATATGATGCAGATCTAGCCCTTAAACACTAGCAAAAATCGAATCTTAGAGATCTAAAGGTTCGGCTATATGTCCCTATAAGCTATGGTGTTTTAGGCTTTTGGAACTGTGAAGAGGAAGATGATTTGGTATGGTGGTTTTGCAGTGGTATTGCCGACAGGGGTTGAGGTTTAGAGGATTTGAAAATCGGCCAAAAAAGATGAAGAAAATAGGAGGATTTTGACTAGAATAAATTGGCATAAGAAACAACTTTTGGGATTTTGACTTTTATGGCAATCGGCTATAGATGTTTAGAAAAGAATTGGAATTAAAGAGGAGATGAGTAGAATGGTAGGAATATTTCAACTAGAGAAGAAAAGAAGGAAAATAGAAAATAGAAGAAGAGAGGATAAGAGAAGGAAGAATTCGGCACTCAGGAGATCTAACTTTGCGTTTTTGGCTTTTTGCGACACTGAGAAGAGAATTGAGTGAAAGGGAAGGCTCTAGGTGGGTAACCCTAATTCGGCAAAACAAAAAGAAAATAAAGCTTGCCCTAATGGCCATTCAGACCCACGGCCCAACCTTCCTAAAGCCCTAGCCGAATTTCCACTTAAGCTCTATCACATGCCCAGCACATGCACACAAAAATAAAAGTAACAACATGCTTACCTTGTGGCTCGAACTCTGGCTCCCCCTAAACATCCACACATCACTCCCTAAACACCTAGGTGGCGCGACATGCCACTTTACCACAGATCTTTTTGTGTCCTATTTTACCACCTCAATTTTAAAAGCCCATATCGCTAGAGCCCTCTCTCTCCAAAATTAAAAACTCAGGAATTGCCTCGAATTAAATTTTCTCGTGGGCCTTTTAAAGGCCCACTAACATACTCAGACCCACACCAGACAATCAAAACACAGTATTTCTAAAATCTTTGGAAATTATAGAAATCCTGAAAATCCCAAAAATTGGGGCGTTACAACTCTACCCTCCTTACAGAAATTTCATCCTCGAAATTTACCTGATTCAAATAGATAAGGGTATTGTTGTCGCATCTCCTCTTCTGGCTCCTAAGTAGCTTACTCTCTGCCATGATTACTCCAAAGCACTTTTACCAAGGGAACTGACTTCCTTCTTAGAACCTTAACATCATGATCCAGTACCTGCACAGGCTCCTCCTCGAAATCAAATCAGGCCGCACTTCAATCTCTGCAACTGGCACGACATGAGTAGGGTCAGAATGATATCGCCTTAACATGGAGATGTGGAAAACATCTTGAATCCTGTCTAACTCCGGAGGTAATTCCAATTGGTAAGCCACAGGACCTACTCACTTAAGAACCCGATAAGGCCCAATAAACCGCGGACTCAACTTGCCCTTCTTACCAAACCTTAATATCTTCTTCCAAGGTGAAACCATCAAGAAGACCATCTCCCCCACTAAATACTCAATCTACATACGCTTCAAACCTGCATACGACTTTTGCCTATCAGATGCTTCTTTTAACTGATCTCTGATTATTCTGACCTTATCCTCAGTATTCGCTACCAACTCAGGTTCAAGAACCTGTCGTTCCCCCAGTTCGGTCCAACAACTAGGTGTACGAAACCTACGTCCATACAGCGCTTCATATGGTGCCATTCGGATACTCGCCTGATAACTATTGTTATACGCAAACTCTGCCAACGGCAAGTAATCCTCCCAACTACCTTGGAAGTCGATAACGCATCCCCTCAACATGTCTTCCAAAATCTGAATAACCCTTTCCAACTAACAATCCGTCTGAGGATGAAAAGCCATGCTAAAGTTTAATCGCGTTCCCAGTGCTTCATGCAACTTTTTCCAGAACCGAGATGTGAACCTAGGATCTCGATTAGAAATAATCGATACTGGCACTCCATGAAGTTACACAATCTCCGCCACGTACAATTTGGCTAACTTCTGAAGTGAATAGTCAGTGCAGACAGGTATGAAATGAGCAGACTTGGTCAACCTATCCACAATCACCCAAAATGAGTCCTTCTTCATCGGTGTCAAGGATAGCCCACTCGCAAAGTCCATGGTTACCCTCTCCCATTTCCAAAGTGGTATCTTTACTGGTTGCAAAAGTCTACAAGGTAGTTGATGCTCAGCTTTCACCTGCTGGCATGTCAGACATTTCCCCACAAACTCCGTTACTTCTCGTTTAAGCCCAGGCCACCAATACAATTCTCGCAAGTCTTGATACAACTTATTCCCTCCAGGATGCATAGAACAAAGTCCTCCATGAGTTTCTTTCAGTATTGACTGCCTTAAGTCAGAGTCCTTCAGAACATAAACTCTCCTTCGGAAACACAGAATTCCTTCACTATCCAATCCAAACTCAGAAGTTTCCCCTTTCTCAACTTGTTGGAATCAATAAACTAAAGACTCATCATTCAACTGCTTTTCCTTAATCTGATCCACCCAGGCTAGCCTTACTTGCAACTCAGCCAACAGACTAGCATCCTCATACAGACTCAAACGAGCAAACATTGCTCTCAGATCAGATACAGCTCTACGGCTTAAGGCATCGGCTACCACATTAGCTTTGCCTGGGTGATACTCAATCAAACAGTCATAATCCTTAAGCAACTCTATCCATCTTCGTTGCCTAAGGTTCAACTCCTTCTGAGTCAGCAAGTACTTGAGACTCTTATGATCCGTATATATGATACACCTTTCTCCGTACAGGTAGTGTCTCTAAATCTTAAGTACAAAGATTACTGCTACCAATTCAAGGTCGTGAGTAGGATAGTTCACTTGGTGAAGCTTAAGCTTTCACGATGCATAAGCAACCACCTTATCCTCTTGCATCAACACACAGCCCAAACCCACATGTGATGCGTCACTATACACGGTAAAATCCTTCCTAGACTCTGGCTGAATTAATACAAGTGCCTTAGTTAGAACTTCCTTCAATTTCTCAAAAGCTTCATGTTGCTTCTTGCTCCAAACAAACGATGCTCCTTTCTTTATAAGCTTTGTCAAAGGTGCTACCAACACCAAAAAACTTTCCACAAACCTTCTGTAGTACCCTACCAAACCCAGGAAACTCTAAATTTTTGACACTGACCTAGGTGGCTTCCACTCCAGATTCACTTCAATCTTTCGAGGGTCCACCTTGATCCCCTCAGTAGAGACAACCTGACCTAGGAAGGTTACCTCCCTCAACCAGAATTCACACTTACTGAATTTCGCATAAAGTTCTCTCTCCCTCAATACTTACAGCACAATATGGAGATGTTCATCATGCTTCTCTTCAATTTCAGAATATACCAGAATATCGTCAATAAAAACGACTACGAATCGGTCTAAGAATGGTTGGAATACATGATTCATCAGATCCATTAATAATGCAGGAGCGTTCGTCAACCCACTTGGCATAACCAAAAACTTGTAATGACCATACCAAGTCCTGAATGTCGTCTTATGAATATCTACCTCATTGACCCTTAATTGATGATATCCAGATCGAAGATCAATCTTGGAAAATACTGAAGCTCCTCTAAGTTGGTCAAACAAGTCATCGATTCTTGGTAGAGGGTACTTATTCTTAATCGTTAGTTTCTTCAACTACCGATAATCGATGCACATCCGCATCGTCCCATCCTTCTTTTTTACAAACAACACTGGTGCTCCCCACGGGGACACACTCAGCCTAATAAAGCCTTATCCAACAACTCTTGAATCTGTGCTTTCAGCTCCACTAACTCCTTCGGTGCCATGATGTATGGTGTGATGGACACTAGTGCCGTTCCAGGCAATAAGTCAATTCCAAACTTGACTTCTCGGTTCGAAGGCAATCCCGGGAGCTCTTCTGGAAAAACATCTTGGAACTCCTTAACGGTTCTAACTTTATCCACCGTCAGACCCTCAGTCTCCGACTGACTCACAAATGCCAGATAAGCCACACAACCCTTATGAATCCACTTCTCGGCTCTCAATGTTGACACCACATTGGACAAATAATCCCTTCACTCACCTATCATCATAACCTCCTCATCCTCAGCAGTCCTTAACACCATACGCTTAGCTGCACAGTCCAGAGTTACCCTATGCTTAACAAGCCAATCCATCCCCAGAATGACGTCGAATTCTCCAAACGGTAACTCCATCAAGTCTCCAGAGAAGATCTTTCCTTGAGTTTCTAAAGGCACGTCTCTATACAGTTTGTCTACCCTAATCGAGTGGCCTAAAGGACTTAGTACAGACACCCCACTCACAATCTCCTCTGAGTGCACACCCAACGACCTAGATATGGCACACACAACATACGAATGAGTAGATCCAATATCTATCAAAGTAGTGTACAACATGCTAGAAATCAAGAACGTACCAGTTATGACATCCCTCCTCTCAGCGATGAGCTGCATACACCAATACTGGCTGTCGAGCCTCAACATTTTCGACCCCTCTGTCGGGTACTCCTCGACCCCGGCCATTTCCATTACCACCACTACCTTGTCCACATCCTCTCGGTGGTTCTGGTCCACCTCTCACTAGTTGAGCAACCCTCCGTTCTGTAACTTGAACCTGATCTATTTTCTGCGGACAGTCTTTTACTTTATGCTCCATAGATCCGCATTGGAAACAAGCACCAGAACACTTCCTAGACTCGCCCAGATGTACCTTACCACAGTCCCCACAAACTTGTTGTCTAACAACATTCATCGGAACTGCTCGAACTGGCTCTTCTACTCTTTCCCTTTTAGCACTCCTATTTGCATCACCCGAGGGTCCCGAATTCATCCAAAATTGATTTCGATCCTTTTCACGATTCTGTCTTCAAGTACGCTTCACCTCCTCAGTTATCTTAGCTTTCTCCACCAAAGCAGTAAAGTCTTGCTCCTTCTGCAGAGTAATTCGCACCTTAAGTTCATCTCTAAGACCATCCTCGAAGCACACACTACGTTCATACTCAATAACAACTATCCCAACGGCATACTGGCTCAGCCTCAGAAACTCAGCCTCGTACCCAGCAACTGTCTTACCCCCTTGAACCAGATTCAGAAATTCTTTCTTACGGGTGTCCACATAACTTGCCCCAACATACTTTACCTTGAAGACCATCTTAAACAGCTCCCAAGTCACCCTGTCAGCAGGGTTCCCATCTCTCACAGTGAGCCGCCATTGGTAAGCCTCATCCTATAGCAATGATATGGCTCCCTTCAGCTTATGCTCTACGGAACAGTCTAAATCATCCATAATCTGTTTCGTAGCCTCTAACCAATACTCAGCCACATTCGGGGCTACACTAGATTGCCCCTAAAGATCTCCGTCCCATTATCCCAGAGTCGTTCGAAAATAGATCCTCGAATTTCGTTGCTCATACTTGCCCCAACAACCCTTTTCAGAAAACGAAACATTGCCTGAGATAGAGCGTCATCCCCGGAACCTCGGTCATGAAACTCCACTTCTGTTGCCGGTGGTACCAGTGCATCTGCTGCCGGCATATGTCCTGAAGACGAAGACCCAGCCCGTGTACACCTCGGCCACGTCCACGGCCCCTTCCACGAGCTACTCTTGTACTCATGTCGTATTATCTGATTACGAATTTTATGTATCAATTAAATATTTCAGTGTTTATTACAGATGTTTTATGAACAGACAGTAATTTAGAGTTTTGGTTTTCGCGAAATCGTAGCATAGCTACAGTATTTAGTCTACTTATCCAAAAATTTCTACAGTTCCATCATCACCCTAACTAGAGTATCATAATAAGGTTTCAGTGCAGGCATATAGCTGATTATTCAGAAACATTCAGAAAAATTCAAAATGATACTTACAGACTTGGGCGGTAGATTCAGTGTGCCACCTACTCAGAATCAAATTTTGGAAAATCGGACATGCAACCTTTGAAATCGTTTATTTGTATGAAGAAAATCTAAAATTTTTTTTAAAACCCATTCCACAGCATAGTTGTTGCATCCGGGCTCTAATACCACTAAATGTAACACCCCAAACCCGGCCCAGACATTACGGTCGACTCCAGTATGTCACATTGAAGTGTTACTGTATAGGTCAGTTTTATCTAACATCTTTCTTAATGATTTAAAGATTATTTTCGTTATAGATTAAAGTGAATGGAAGCTGTGCACCAGGTAGGATGCCAGAAAAAGAGGAGGTGAGTGTATTAGACTGCTTAAGTACCAAGCTCTCCACGGATCCACGCCTAGACATGCACACAACCATTGCCACACTTTAACTGACTGATTGTTTAGGGAAAACCATTTTGTTTTAAGGTTTTGAAAGCACTTATTAATTTTTTTAGAAAACGTCTTCGTTACGGAAGCTTTGTCTTGTTTCATGATATTTTGAAATCAGGTAATTTCTTTTTAAAAACGCACCCTATAACTATTCAATTTCAAACATTTAAATCCATATCATGCCTAAGCTAATAATCATACTAAAGCAATTCAGAATAATTAATGCGACCTTATTACAACTTAAAACCCAAAGTAATTAAAGCAAATGAAACTAATCATGTCATAAGAAGAAAATTGAGCTTGCAAAACATGTGGCCACTTCGAATCCCTTTCAGCTCCAAGTCCACATGGTTGGGGGTTACCTGCATGGATAAAATTAAAGGATGAGTTTGGTAAACTCATTGTGTAAATAACCCAACCATAGTCCAGATCAGTTCTAACCATAGAAACATATTAAGTTGGGCCTTAGCCCTATACAGAATTCAGAGTGAAGCCCATAGGCCCATAATAGATACAGAATAGATATATCATGTATGCAGAAAACGCAACCCATATCCATCCGTATACACCCCCGTGCCAACCTTACACCATGTGGGGAGACTACTCGACCTACCCATCCGCTACACGTCATTGAATTTTGCAGCATGGCTGCCAAAACAGATATTGTGACAGAGTCACCAGATACAGATATTATGGCAGAGCCACCAGAAACAGATATTTGTGGCAGAGCCACCAGAACGCTTCCTCCATCAATATAACCCATATCTCATACAACAGATATACATGTCATGGCCTACAACAAACAAAATCAGAATATCATGCATTTCAGTCAAAGTTAACCCTAGGGGTATAATGGTAATTTTCATAGTTAGGGGTATTTTAGTAAATTTAACTATTTTAGGGTTTACACTCATATTACAGTGATTAAAACATTAATAGAAACACTTACCGAGCGTTTTTTACCGGATTGGGCCCGTTGGCCCACTAACCCGTTTTCGGCCCATTGAGCCTAAATATACCGAAGTGCACAAAACTGCGCACTCTGGAATCATACCGCTTGTGATTACCAAAATTAACAAACAAACCACCTCACGAGTGCTTTCATGATCGCAAGTTCACAAAATGCCGACATTTCAGCTTTTCAGCCTTTGTCGATCTAGTCTATGAGTGGGTGTCGTTTACACACCTTATTTACGACAACTACTACCGAAATCTCCCACGATATCCTACAATCGATCACTAGACATACCAGATCCAAAAAAATAGTGGCAACCATCATAAACTTACTTACCATAATCGGCCATCAATATATATGGCCCTTGAGATCCTACCTTTGCCAAAAACTAGTGACTAGATCTCGATCTAGTCGTTCCACTTGTCCAAGCCTTCGATTGATAGCCTCTAGATCACACTAACACCAAAATAAATCAATTGTTACAACCCTTAGAGCCTTAAGCTCCAATCGACACCCTCTCTATGCCTTTAGAGATTTTGGCTTTTCTAAAACCCGAAATAAAGAATAGATCTGAGTACTTACCATAGGTTCTTTCAACTAAAATGATTCCACTTCAGTTTCTACTCAGATATGATGCAGATCCAGCCCTTAAACACTAGCAGAAATCGAATCTTAGAGATCTAATGATTCAGCTATATGTCCCTAAAAGCTATGGTGTTTTTGACTTTTGGAACTGTGAAGAGGAAGATAATTTGGTATGGTGGTTTTACAGTGGTAATTTCGACAGGGGTTGAGGTATAGAGAATGTGAAAATCGGCCAAAAGAGATGAAGAAAATAGGAGGATTTTGACTAGAAGAAATCGGCACGAGAAACAACTTTTGGGATTTCAGCTTTTATGGTAATCGACTATAGAGGTTTAGAAAAGAATAGGAATGAAAGAGGATATGAGTAGAATGGTAGGAATGTTTCGGCTAGAGAAGAAAAGAAAGAAAAAATAAAACAGAAGAAGAGAGGAGAAGAGAAGGAAGAATTCGGCACTCAGGAGATCTAACTTTGCGTTTTCGGCTTTTTACGACACTGAGAAGAGAATAGAGTGAAAGGGAAGGCTCTAGGTGGCTAACCATAATTCGGCAAAACAAAAAGAAAATAAAGCTTTCCCTAATGGCCATTCAGACCCACGGCCCAACCTTCCTAAAGCCCTAGCCGAATTTCCACTTAAGCTTTATTACATGTCCGGCACATGCACACAAAAATAAAAGTAACAACACGCTTACCTTGTGACTTGAACTCTAGCTCCCCCTAAACATCCACACGTCACTCCCAAAGCACCTAGGTGGCGCCACATGCCACTTTACCACAGATCTTTTTGTGTCCTATTTTACCACCTCAATTTTAAAAGCCCATATCGCCAAAGCCCTCTCTCTCCAAATTTAAAAATTCAGGAATTGCCTCGAATTAAATTTACTCTTGGGCCTTTTAAAGGCCCACTAACATACTTAGACCCACACCAGACAGTCAAAACACAGTATTTCAAAAACTCATTGGAAATTATAGAAATCCCAAAAATCCTGAAAATTAGGGCGTTACAGAGATTCCCGAGTATTCGATAGTACTTTGAATGGTTCAATGGGTATGTCAAAGATATGGATAAGTATGAGTTTGATAAAGGATGGTATAGGTATGTACATGAACCGAGAAATATATTGAAATAAGGAAAATCATGAAAATTACGTCTTGACCGTTAGCTTGTGTGAGCAGACCTGGTGATAGCTCGAGATGAGCATTTACATATGAGACATGAGATAGTGTTGGTTTTGACCATGTATTGGCACTTAGGGTGTGAGATTCCCAAGTATCCGATATTATTCCAATTGGTTCAATGGGTATATTAATGATATGAAAGGGTAAGAGATTGATACATATTGGTGCAGGTATGTACGTAAATCATATAAGCATTGAATCTATGAAATTTGTGAGTTTCATGATTTACTATGTGGATGAATATGTTTTAGCCTTGTGATTAATTTGAGTTGTAGTATATTTTTTTTAAATTACTTAAATTGTGAATGAAAGGTATGTTATAGTTATTAGCCATACAAGCTTACTAAGCTTAATAGCTTACTTTGTTTACTTTTTCGTGTTTTATAGTGATTTGGAAGCTCGCTAGGATGGGAGTTGTCAGAGATCTCATCACACTATCCAACCATCATTTTTGTACTTTTGAACTTGCGTACTTGGTTATATGGCATGTATAGGTGTTGCAGTTAATATGACCTATATGTTGGTAATGTATTTAGCCAATTGATTTGGTTTGTAAATGATGTATGTTTTGGTTATGTGTATAGCCATGTGATTTGGCTCATTTTGGTAAACTTGGTTATGTATCTATGTGTAAATGGCCTTTTGTTATATGGTTTATATTTGCTTTGTGAATGCCCTATTGGGAATTGGTCATGAAGGTAGCAAATGGTTGAATTTGAGAATGAATTAGCATGCTAACTATTAGGCAAAATAATGCATATTTGAAAGTGACCAATTAAGTGAATTCTTGAAGGATATATTGGTATGTTTTGAATTGGAAAATTATGATGTTATGAGCATTATGGTTGCTGGTATTGGAATAGCATGATTTTGGCTTGGTGGAGATTGGTTTGAATGCCTATTGATGATATGTTTGTATGCTATGTGGTATGTGTAGGTGAATACGAGTTTGGGTGAGAAAATTGGCTTGGAAAATAGCCTATTTTTGTCCACACGAGCAGAGACACGGGCATGTGTCTCAGCCGTGTGTGACACATGGCTAGGTGACACAGCCGTGTATCCCTTGGTACTTAATTAGAAACCAAGTCAGTAGCTCCACACTGCCCAACACACGGGCGTGTGACTTGGCCGTGTGGCATAAGTCAATATTGTAACAGCCCGTTTTAAGTCAAATCAAAATAGTGGTTTTAGGACCATAAATTCAAGGTCAGAATATTTATTTTATTATTAAATTGAGGTCTACACGATGATAGTATGATTGTGTAAAAATTTTGTTAAGAAAGTTTATCATTTGAGTGCTTAATTTGATAAAAAGGACTAAATCGCGTAAAGTGTAAAAGTTGAGTTCCATTAGCTAAAGTTGTCTAATAGTTATGGAACTTTAAATTAGAGGTCCTTATGTGGCAATTAGACCATTGTTATAGTGATCGGACAAAGATGGACATTAAATATGTGAATTTTTAAGTTTATAACAAAGTTTAAAAGTGTAATTTAATAAAACAAACATAGTAAAATAATGTAAAAGATGTTATCATCTACTTAATGGAGATTTCACCATCAAAAATTAAGGTAGAAAGAAGCCATTGATAAGATTGAAGGTTCAATGAACATTCTTTGTGCATGTAAGTACAATTTTGTGTGGTTTTTAATGATTTCAATGTTTTTGATATCATTATAGCTTAATCTAGCTAGCCCAGCAACTAATTTGCAAAACTGTTAAAGGTCTAGGGTTTTACCATTGATGATTATGTGTTTATTTTGATGTTTGATAATAGAAAATGAGTGGTTGTTGTTAGATAAACAACATTTGTTAAATGATTTTTTATAAAATTGTCAATTAGGGATTAAATTGAGAAATATGTTAAATTGTGTGGTAAATGTGTGAAATAATGAAAAATATGGATTGCTATAAGAATAGGTAAAATTTGGCTAGCATGGGTGTGAACTAAATTGAATGAATTTGCATTTTTATGAGCTAGAGACTAAATTGTAAAGAAGTCTAAAGTTTAGGGGGAAAAGTGTAAAACTGCCATAATATGAAATTTGGATTAAATTGAATAGAATGATAATTAAATAATTTAAATTTGATTATATATAGATCAAGAAAAGTGAAGTTCAAAATTAGATTGGGGGAAAAACAAAATAGTAGATTGATAGCTCGTTTCTTTCCGTATAAATCTGAGGTAAGTTTGTATGTTTATGAGCATTAATGTAATTGTGTTTTAAATGCTTTATAATTGTATTGTTAATGAATACGATCTTATGGAAATGTTTGACAAAGATTTGGCAATCTATAAATCGCAGTTGAACCTTAGGAATAGATAGGATACAAATGACATGTCGTTAAAGGTTATTGTGTTTTGGGTGCTGGTCCATACGTTCTACCAGTGGCTGAGTTTTTTGGCATGTGTTGTGGATTCTCGTCAGCGAGCAGTACCGTGTAGCTATGTCTTGACTGTCAACTTGTGTGAGCAGACCCGTTGATAGCTAGAGAGTGAGCATTATATGAGTTATGAGATTGAGGTGGCTACAACCATGTATTGGCACTTAGGGTGCGAGATTCCTGATTATCCGATATTATTCCAAATGGTTCAACGGGTATATTGAAGTTAGGAAAGGGTACGAGATTGATATGTATCAGTTCAGGTATGTACATAAATCATATAAGTATCGACTCTATGAAATTTGTGAGTTACATGATTTACTATGTGGATGAACATATGTTAGCTTTGTGGTTAAATTGAATTGTAGTGTATTATGATAGATAACTTAATTTGTGAATGATTGGTAAGTTATATTTATTAATCATACGTGCTTACTAAGTTTATAGCTTACTTTGTTTACTTTTCCATGTTTTATAGTGATTTCAAAGCTTGCTCGGATTGGGAGTTGTCAGAAATCTCATCACACGATCCTGCTGTCATTTTGGTACTTTTGAACTTGTGTATTTGGCTATATGATATGTATAGGAGTTGTGGTTAACATACTCTATATGTTTGTAAAGTATATAGTCAATAGATTCAGCTTGTAAATGGTGTATGTTTTGGTTTTGTGTTTAGCCATATGAATTGGCTTATTTTGGTATACTTGGTGATGTGTATATATATGTGTAAATGGTCTTTTGTGAAGTGGTTTATAATTGCTACATGAATGCCTTGTTGATAATTGGTATTGAAGGTAGAAAATGGTTGAAATTGAGATTGAATTAATATGCTAGTAATAGGCAAATAATGCATGTTTGAAAATGATCAATTAGGTGAATTCTTGAAGGTGATATTAGTATGTTTTAGCTTGGCAATTTATGATGTTATGAGCATTATAGTTGTTGGTATTTGGAATAGCATGATTTAGGCTTGGTTGAGATTGGTTTCAATGTCTATTGATGCTATGTTATATGCCATTTGACATGTTTAGCTGGATACAATTTTGGGTGAGAAAGATGGCTTGGAAAACAGCCTATTTTTGTCCATACGGGCAGAGACACGGGCGTGTATCTCAGCCATGTGTGACACATGGTCAGGTGACATGGCTATGTGTCTCCTGATGTTTATTAGAAACCAAGTTAGTATGCTCCACACGGCCCAGCACATGGGCATGTGACTTGGCCGTGTGGCATAAGTCAGTATATCCTACAGATTTGGCACGGCCTAGCACATGGGCGTGTGAGGCCATTTTGAAAGGTACATGGGCTAGTCACACGGGCGTGTGGTTGGCCGTGTGACCCAAATCAAGGAGTTACACGGGTCGAACACGAGCTGGGACACGGCCATGTGATCCCATTTCGAATGTCAACACGGCCTGTGACACGGGCGTGTCTTTGGTTGTGTGAGACACACGGCCAGGCCACACGGGCGTGTGTCCCTTGTATTTTGAAAAATTTTCTATGTTTTCCAAAAATTTCATGAGGTATCGGTTTAGTCCCAAACCACTTCTAATGCTTGTTTTTGGCCTCGATGGCTCGTGTTAGGGACTATATGATTTTATTTGTATGGTTTTTAATTGATATGAGAATTATAATTTGAATTGTACGATTGTTTATGGGATTGGTCCAATAATGCTTTGTAACCCACTATCAGCAACGTATACGGGTTAGGGGTGCGTGTAAGGCCATTTCAAAGGGTATACGGGCTAGTCACAAAGGCATGTGGTTGGCCATGTGACCAAGTCATAGAGTTACACGGGGTAGGACATGGGCTGGGACACGGCAATGTGATCCCATTTCGAATGTCCACACGGCCTGTGACACAGGTGTGTCTTTGGCCATGTGAGATACACGGCCTGGCCATACGGGCATGTGTCCCTTGTACATTTAAAATTTTCTATGTTTTTCCAAAATTTTCCTGAGTTCTTAGTTTAGTCTCGAACCACTTCTAATGCTCGCTTTTGCCTAAAGGGCTCGTATTAGGGACTATATGATTGTATTTGAATGATGTTTGTTTAGATATGAGAATTGTATGATTGTTTAATTGATAAGTGTGGTAATGCTCCAAAACCCTATTCCAGCGACAGATACGGGTTAGGGGTGTTACACATAATAAATCATAAAACTCACAAATTTCATGGATTCAATACATAGATGGTTTACGTACATACTTGTACTTATACGTATTAATCTCTTACCCTTTCATGTCAACAATATACCCGTTGAACCATTTGGAATAATATCGGACACTCAAGAATCTTGCACCCTAAGTGCTAATACATGGTCGAAACTGTAACACCCCGTACCCGAGACCGTTGCCGGAGTCGGACACGAGGGGTTCACAGACTAAATTCGCTTACTATCGCAGTCCATTTTAAAATTTTCCAGGCAGTTGGCTAACTGCGACACTGTCACCTTAAAAATCATATCTTGAGTTTCACAACTCGAAAATCAGTTTTGTAATTTTTTCCCTGAAACTAGACTCATATGCCCATCTACATATTTTTTCTAGAATTTTTGGTCAGGCCAATTAGTACAGTTTATTAGTCAAAGTCTCCCATGTTACAGGGATCGACTACACTGACCTTTGCGCATTACAACTTGGATATCTCCCTACACAGGGCTTCAATACTGATGCCGTTTGTTTCTATAGAAGCTAGACTCAGAGAGGAATCCAGACATATATGGCATAACTCCTAATTATCTCTGGTTAATTTATAATGAATTTCCAAAGTTGGAACAGGGAATCCAGAAACCTTTCTGGCCCTGTCTCACGAGAACCTGAATATCTCTTAACATACTGTCCATATGATCATTTCGTTACTTTCCTATGAAAATAGATTCATCAAGTTTCGTTTACACAATTTATTCACTATTTAATTCCAATCCTACTATTTTTAGTGATTTTCCAAATCTACATCACTGCTGCTGCCAGCATCTGCCTTTAAGGTAGACTTTACCTATTTCATAGTTTCCATGATTCAACTAGCCCTTTTTGCATAAATAGCACAAATCATGATAGCGATTAACCATTCCATACCAAATGATTATAACATTATGCTCGAACATATATAAGCCATTTTCGCATGGCTATATACATTAACCAAAATATTCTTCCGCCACTAGTCTATTTTATACATGCCATAAGACAATCCGAAACATAGCAGTACCAAACAGTGGATAGTGATAGTGTGACTAGTTGCTGACGATCCCCGAGCCTGTAGCTTCACAATGAGATCTATAAAACAGAGGAAACAGAGTAAACGGAGTAAGCATTACAATGCTTAGTAAGTTTTAAGCAGTGTCAACAGATAACAATCAAATTATAACATAGTTGTTCGTATTTTTATTTCACTCTTCCTTCGGGCATACCATCCCTTTACCGAATCTGTACATCTCATCATATACAATAGGCAGATAAACTTTCACATAAAAGTGAGCTCATGTGACATAGATATATCGTATGATTTCACATCACCTCTCACACTGATCCGATGTCACATAATCATAGGAATAGTCTCATAGATTGCTCTCGTATGCATCACATAACTACCTTATGATTTAGTGCAAATCAAGCTCACATATAAACTTGGAGTACATACCTGTTTAACCTTTCGCATTGAATATATTTATAAGCAATTCTTATTACGAAGTCTTACCCGGACATAATCTCCACACGAAGTTATCGGGTCTTACCCGGACAAAATCCCCACACGTAGTCATCGGGTCTTTAGAGCTCGATATAGTACAAGCACGAAGCTTAAGAACATTAATCAGTGATAATATTCTCGCATAAAGCCTGCGGGGTTTTAACCCGGATATAGTACTGACACAAATGCCCTTCGGGACTTATCACATTTATGCACTTTCACATCCATCACATTGGCCACTCGGCCCTGTCACATATATACACTTTCACATTCATCACATCGGCCATTAAGCCTTATCACGCATATACACTTTCACATTCATCACATCGGCCATTAAGCCTTATCACATATATATACACTTTCACATTCATCACATCGGCTATTAGGCCTTATCGCACATATACACTTTCACATTCATCACATCGGCCATTAAGCCTTATCACATATATATACACTTTCACATTCCTCACATCGGCCATTAGGCCTTATCACATATATACACTTTCACATTCATCACATCGGCCATTAGGCCCTATTCACATATATACACTTTCACATTCATCACATCGGCCATTAAGCCTTATCACATATATACACTTTCACATTCATCACATTGGCCATTAGGCCTTATCACAATTTAGAATTCACATATGGGTTTAATCAATAGCTTATAAGCAACTAAAACAAGTTTATCAAGGTTTACAACACAATCTCAAATTCAGCACAAGCTGTTTTTCCTGAGCAATAGTCACTAAATTATTTATAACTGGAGCTACAAAACTCCAAATCACTTTCCGTAAATTTTTCCTGAATATAGACTCGTATGTCTTCCATCCATAAAATTTCCAGAATTTTAGGTTTGGCCAATCAATACCAGATTTTTTCTTAAAATTTTCCCCTGTTTCACTGCTTGACTAATCTGACCACTCTTCACTACGAATCAAATTTCTCATTATCAGAAATTCCTTTGCTTACACGGTTTCTTTTATAAGAAACTAGACTCATTAAGCTTTAATTTCATGTCTCATTCGGCCTCTAATTCAAATCCATGAATTTATGGTGATTTTTCTAAATTCATGTTACTGCTGCTGTCCTGAGCAGGTTTATCACAATTTTACTCTTCTGACATATCCTTTCAGCACTTCATAATATCATATCCATTTGGCAACATATCATATCAATAACTTACCTATACTTCATAATAACCATTAGGCTATATGCATAAAGATTTACAATAGAGTTATGATTCTTTTAATATGTGCTTAACATATCATACTCAATCACATTATAGGCTTTAATACTTAAAACTTACCTCGATCGCTAATGTACGTCAATTCCGACTATTCGACCAATTTCCCTTTTTCCACGATCCGACTTTGTTTCCTTGAGTTCTTGAGCTAATGAACCAAATTTAAACTTATCACATCACTATTGTGTAAAACCACATTCGATTATATTATAATTTGGTTAGCAAGAAATACACTTATTCCTTATAACATTTAGCTTCGAGATCACCACCTCAATCATCTCAAGTACCAAACATGCATTAATACTCTCTTTAGTACAATTTCATTACTTTAACTAAATACTAAACATATCCTTTTGCTTATCGATACACATCCGCATTTTAACTCATACCAATCATAACAAATAGCATAATATTTGTTAACATATAAAATTATGGTTGACATTACATCATTTACTTCCACTAACCATTTAAGCATAACCTAAGCGCATACATTGCATTGACAAACCAAACCAAAATATCCAATACATAGTCAAACATATAATTGTTATTTCACTCCTTTTCGAACTAATTTATAAAATGCATTCTCAAAGCCATAGCATATCATACATGAAACTTACCAAAGATGAATTAATCATAAGCTATTTATAGTACCTTAACCAAACACAACAACTAACTTCACACATATTTTTTCTATGCAAATACCAAAGCCGAATCAGCTAAATATACTTATGAATATATATATCATCATCGAAATCACCTAAGCTTAGACATCATTTCTTAATTCCAAGCAAGTTGCCGAATGCAACCTTACTAAATTTTCATGAATTCAAATCATGGATTCAATATACCATTACCATGAAATCAACAACCAAAAATTCATAGACAATTTAGGAAAAATCACATAAAATCGTAACACAAAAGGCATTCATCTAACACTTGATTTTTAAATTCTAACATCAAACTCAAATTTCTTAGCTCATCAACTCATGGCCGAACATCAATTATTCACCAAAACAAATTTTAACTCATGGGTTTTAGAGAAAATTAAGTAAGGGATTCAATGATACTAAAAATTAACAAAACAACTTGAATTTCACCTTGAATTGTTGCTTCCAAATGGCCGAAACTTCAAAGCCACAAATTTTATTTTCTTTCTCCTTTGTTCGGCCTCCAAGATGAACTACATGCATGTTCTCTTTTTTTTTTCTTTCTAATCTCAAGTTACGGCAATGGTAGAGTGAGGATGAACCACCTTTGTTTTTATCACCCATTTCTTCTTTTAATTATTCTTTCTTCCATAATATAAAGCCACTAACTATTATCATGCTAAAATGAAATGCATATAATATCTATCAACTATCATTATGGCCGGCCACTAATTAAAAGTGGTCCATTTGACATGCAAGTCCCTCATGTCAATAACTCATGCATTATTTGGCCACTTTAAATTTCACCTATCACATTATCAAGTCTTATCACATGGATCCTTTCTTATAAATTAACACCGCCTTGATAAAAATCAAGGCACGAAATATTCACACATACAAATTCCACATACAATAAGCACAGAATATAACATCTAATTATTTTTGTGACTCGGTTTCGTGGTCCCGAAACCACTTTCCGACTAGGGTCACTTTAGGGGTGTCACAGAAACCATCTCAATCTCATATCTCATATATAAATGCTCATCTCGAGCTATCACTGGGTCTGCTCACACAAGCTGACGGTCAAGATGTAGCTACACGGTGCTACTTACAATTGGCGAGAATTCGTAACACATGCCGGAAAACTCAGTCACCGATAGAACGTGCGAACCAGCATCTAAAACACTATAACCCCTAATGACATGTCATTTGTATCCTATCTATTCCTAAGGTTCAATTGGGCTTTCACACGTCGCCAAATCTTCATCGAGCATTTCCGTAAAATCGTATTCACAAATAATGAAAATATAGAGCATTTAAAACACAAATACAATAATGCTTATTAATGAAGGAACTTACCTCGAATTTATACAGAGAGAATCGAGCTATCAATCAATTATTTTATTTTTCCCTCGATCTAATTCCGAACTTCTCTTTTCTTGATCTATATATAATCAAATTTAACTTATTCAAAATACATTCTATTCAATTCAGTCTAAAAATTTATTTTTTGGCAATTTTACACTTTTACGCTTACATTTTAACATCTTTACAATTTAGTCCCTAGCTCATAAAAATGCAAATTCATGCAATTGAGTACACACCGATGCTAGCTGAATTTTGACATATACTCATAGCAGCCCATACTTTTCATTATTTCACACATTTAGCACAAAATTTTCACATTCTCTACTTAATCCCTAATTGATAATTTCAACCAAAATCACTTAACAAATGTTGTTATCTAACAACAACCATTCATTTTCTATCATCAAACATCAAAATACACAATTATTCATCAATGGTAAAACCCTAGACTTTTAATAGTTTTGCAATTTAGTCCCTAGGCTAGCTAGATTAAGTTACAACGACTCCAAAAACATAGAAATCATAAAAAAAGGGACAAAAACCATACCTAAATGGACAATGGAAGCTTATTTGAATGTTAAAGACAACAATGGCTTTCTTCTTCTTCAAGATCAGTTGAAGAAACAAAATTAAAGATAACAACTTTAATTGTTTTATTTATTTTATCTTTACTTACTAATTTACTTAATTAACCTTTAAAAACATTAATAATTACTCAAAATACCAAGCCATTATCATCCAGTAACTCAATAATGGGCGAATTACCATATAAGGACCTCTATTTTAAAGTTCCATAGCTATTAGACCCTTTTAGCTATTAGAACTCAACTTTTACACTTTACGCGATTTAGTCTTTTTTATCAAATTAAGCATTCAAACGATAAAATTTCTTAACGAAATTTTCATACAATCATACAATCATGCTGTAGACCTCAAAATAATAATAAAATAAATATTTTGACCCCAGATTTTTTGTCCCAAAACCACTTTTCTGATTTGACTAAAATGGGTTGTTAGATTTACTCATGCTTTCAAGTATCATCTTACTTTTTTTTTAATCATATACTGACCCAAGTGTGATTATATCTAAGATACTAATCCATGCATACTCACATACCAAGCATAGTATAACTTCATGCATAGATATATTAAATATGTTATCAATAGCCATTCCAATGGCTACATACAACCAAAACATTTACATACCCTCACTTGACACCATTAGCCTATACATGCCATATTACCAAAGTAAGTTTACTATTTATACCAAAAGGAGCTGAAGGGTAGTGTGATGATTCTCTGATCGATTCTAACATTTACAAGCTTCCTAGCACTATAGAATAGAGAAAAGAAAATCGAGTAAGCATTTCAAATGCTTAGTAAGTTTGTATAATAGGAATTTAACTTACCATATATTTACATTCGAGATAAGCATACAAAAATGAATCTGAGCAATTTGGCTATTAGCCTAAAACACCCAACTTCACGAATCATGTTAGTCAAGTAATTCACATAATACCAAGAACATGGATGAGGTCATCATTTAATGACTTTCATATATATATATGCTTCCCATACATTATTCTATATTACATGCACATTTCCATGACAAATCATTTCAAGTTCAGTTTAGCCATATCATAACTTTATTCGTTGAATTTATTTGAAATGTTGATGGATACACTCGTGTAATACACTCAAAGTGTACAAAACTAAAATCCATAAATTCATATTCAAGGGTACCCAAATAGGGAACATAATTAGGAAACACTCTCTCAAGCCATGTAACAGGATGCTCATGTGAGCCATGTATCGGGAAGCTTATCTGGGCTAAATAGGAAATGCATAAGAGTTTAGAATAGGAAGCTCATTGAGCTTAACAGGTAACTTTGAAGAGTTATTAACAGGGAGCTCCAGATAGCATAACAGGGAGTTCAAGTGAGCTAAGTTAGGAAGCTCATAAGAGCCTATATCAGGACGCTCACGAAGAGTTGTGTTTGTGTCCGCATTAAATCCTGGATCACAACCGATAGAATCGTGTAACAGGACACTCACAAAGAGCTGTGATAGTGCGCAACACATGAAAAATCACTATCGATCAAGATGCTCACAAGAGCTATATAATAGGACACTCGAAAGGGCTTATAATAAGATGCTTGTCTGAGCTATATTCTGTCTGCAACATATGTAGGACCACATTCAATATAGGAAATCATGTATCCATAGAATTTCATTATTCAAATGGAACTTATCATTTTCTGAACATTAACAGGCATGTGATTATTTCATACATTTATAACATTTATATAATTCACATAAATACATACCACACTCAATTCTATCATAAAAATAAACACCATTTTCTTACATGAACTTACCTCAATACTTGTTCGTTTATAGAAATCTACTAATCTGACACTTTTTCTTTTCCTCGATCTAACTTCGTATTTGAGTTTTTCGAATCTATATAAATGAATTTAGCATCAATTTAATTCAGTTTATACTCAATTGAATTGTAACACCCCTAACCAGTATCCGTCGCCAGATTTGAGTTATGAGGCATTACCAATCATACCATAGTTCATACAGATATTTATTACAGTTCACAATTTAAAATTTAATCACATCAATGCTGATAATCTAATCAAATTATCGAGTCTTAAAATCATTTCATTCACAACATTTCATAAATAAAACATAATCCAACACATATCGAAACAAATTACACATCAAGCTAAACAAATCTCAATACTAAACTTTTCATTCCTTTATGCGACATTGATATAATAGTCAATATGAAATTTACATGTTATGTACATTAATGCAAATTAAAACATCTATTCAGATATATATATGTATATATATAAGCACATTTAACTAAGCATTATGGCAAATCTCATTTACGGTTTAATAGACAGTAAAATATATATAAAATGTAACACCCGAAACCCGGCCCAGACGTTATGACCGAATCCGACGTGTCACATTGAAGTTTTAAAAAACCCATGTCTCATATTAGTGTTTTAAAAGATCGTCTTTTGCAAAGTTAACAAAGTGAATGGAAGCTGTGCACCAGGTAGGTATCCAAAACAGAGGAGGTGAGCCATGAAGGCTGCTTAAGTACCAGGCTCTCGATTGGATCCAATCCTAGACATGCACACAACCATTGCCACACTTTGATAAACGAGTTGAAATTCATTTGAGTAGATATCTTTGATAAATCGATTAATCGTGTCGTTGTGTTATTTTGAAAATGAGTATCATTTTGTAAACGCGCCCTAAGTCTAGCCCATTTGAATTATTATCAGAAATATTTAGAGTTATTAAAAATAAAATAATCCTAGAAAAAAAATAGTTAAAATGGCCTTATTACAACTCAAAAATAAATAGTATTTAAGATAAACTAAAGGAAACCGGTTACTTATTGTAAAGTCCAAGAACGATCACTATGGCCACGCCGAATCCCCTCCGGCTCCAAGTCCCCACATCAAGGCTCACCTGCATGGTTAAGAAAGGGGGTGAGTTTGGAAACTCAGTGTGCAACAAGCCCCTTTCAGAGCCCAACCAATATCAGCCTACTGGGCCTAAGCCCAAGTTCAGTTTCAATATATGCTGGGCTGAAGCCTTTTCATAAACCATATCACTGGGCCGAAGCCTTTTTGTGATAGCCCTAATTTGACCCTAGTCGGAATGTGGTTTCGGGACCACAAAACCGAGTCATAAAATTTATTTAAAATTTATTTGCATAACTTCTATGTGTGATAGTGCATGTGTGAAAATTTGATGTTTTAATTTAGTCTTATGAATGGCAATTTTACTTGAAAGGACTTAGTTGAGAAATCATAAAAATGTGATAGGTAAAAGTTGAAGTGGCCAAATTGTATATGGATAGCATCATAGAGGACTTGCATGTCAAATACACCATTATGATTATAGTGGACGGTAATGATGATGAAAAATTTGGCATTTTGTGTATTTTATATTGGTGAAATAATATTAAATAGTTTTATATTAGAAAACCATGAATTAATAATAGAAAAAGGGTGATAAAAACAAAGTTTCTCATTTTTGTCTCCCCTTTTGCCCAAACTAAACAAGAAATTGAAGAAAGAACACCTAAGGGATTCGGCCATCTTGTGTTAGGAATTAAGGCATGATTTCATATGTTTTTCTTTGGATTTTGAGAAATTTAAATTGGTTTTGAAGCTCCTAACATGACCCATGTGTATGATTTTGTGTTTGTGATGCATGAAACATTCGGTCATGAGCTCAATGGGTTTCATTGTGTATGTTTTGATAATTTGTAAGGAGAAATGTTTCTAATTGAGTATGAACAAACTAAATTACTATATGTGGCTCAAATGAGCTTGAGTAGTCGGCTAATGAAGTTAAGTATATGAATTAGGAGCATGAGTCCATTCGGCAATTTAAGATAAATTGTGAAATAATGTTTAATATTAGTAGTACTTCTTTAATTGGAAAATTGAACTTAGAATGGATGAATTTATGAGTTTGGGACAAAGTATATATATTCGGCTATGAATTTTCATGTTTAATTTTGAATGTTGATGTTTCAAATTGAAAATGGATGTTAGTTAAGTTATAATACTTGCTTAATAATGAAAAGAACATGAGCTTAATGCTCAAATAGCATTCGACTTTGGAGTAAGTTAAATTAGTTAGAAAATGAGTTCCAAGATAGTGAATTATGTGTTAAAAGAGGGATTTAGGCTGTATATACGTGATTAGATTGAATACAAGAGGCTATGTTAGGTAATTGAGGGATTCGGCCATAGTATTTTAATGAATAATAATTTGAACAAGGGTTTTAATTGTATGATAGGTTTTCAGCTATGGTTAATATTAGATGGAATACCAAATATGTGTGTATGTCTATGAGGAATGAATATAAATTGGGGCTACGATGATTGAATTATTTTATTTGCTTAGTTGGAGCTCAAAATCAAAGGGAGCCAAGTTTGGCCAAAGGAAAAGCGAAAGTGGTTGAGTAGCTGATCGGAGTTGTTCATCCGACTAAAAAGATCATCTTGTCGAGGAAAGCTTGGATTCGTTACGAAGTCATCACATCTTTTGACAACCCCTTTTTGGTATCTTTGTTTAAAACTCAAATAGACATTATGGCATGTATAGAATAATATTTTGGGAGGTTGCTATTTTGATAGTATTGTATATGTATAAGGCCATGTGAATATGGCTAAAGTTCTATGTATGGATGTGATAATGGTTTAATTATAAATCTTGAAGTGAAATCAACTTGACATATGAATCCATATTGTGATATGAGTGTGATTATGTTATGCTTGAACTAACATGTTAAGCATTCGAGATATATTATGTATGTATATTCGGTCAAGAGGAGAAAAGTCACCTTACATTTTTACCCTTGTTTTAGTATGTGCTTACTATATAAGTTATTCAAGGAAACGTGCTATTATTGTTGTAATTACTTAAATTAATATTGGACACGGGTATTAGGGTGTTACACTTTTCATAAATCATATCACTGGGCCGAAGCCTTTACTGTAATCGGTATGGCCCATAGGCCCATTTCAGTATCACGTGCAATATTAATGGATGTATACAAGCCCTTTTTGGGAGACTACTCAACCCACCATCCGCTACTCTCCATCCGTACCAACCAAGCTCTCCATGTGGGGAATAACTCAACCCACCCAACCAAACTCTCCACTGGTAGCATAGCTGCTTTATCATATAACTGGAGGCCTAGCCTCTTTTAATAACTGAGGCAAAGCCCTTTTTGATAAACTGGGGCAAAGCCCTTTTCGGTAAACTGGGGCATAGCCCTTTTATCACTTCCTCCATTTATAAAACCCAACCCATGCATATGTGAATATATCATGGCATATCATGTACAAAATCAGTATCACATGCATCTTAATAATAGCATAACCCTAGGGGTATAATGGTCATTTTCACCTAAGGGCAAAAAGGGTCATCTTCACATTATAAGGGTAATTTCATTTCTCTATCAATTATTAGGGTTTCCCATGCTCATTATCAATTACCAACAATTTCAAGTGTTTAATCAGTGACTCTAGCCCATTCTAGCAAAACGAGTCATTGGGCCAAAAACCCCTAATAGGCCCTGCATGGCCGATTTAGTCATCTAGGCCCATTTTGCCTATATTACATAACGGTATTAACTGTCTTAATGTGCAATTTATCTGGATTCCATTTTCTACCAAACTTACCCAAATGGGCCCGAAAGCCCATTAGGCCCGATTTCAGCCCCTTAAGGCCCAACTTACCGTGATGCAGCAAATCGTGCCCCTACCTATTCCAACGACCCCGATCATCAAACTTAGCGTATCTAGCTAACCTATGAGCTTTTGCATGCTCACGAGTCCTCGAAATGCCGAAATTTTTGGCCTTTCGACTTTTCGGCATATATCGAGTTAAGCTATGAAAGAGGGTTCGTTACACACCTGTTTTGTGACGTTCACCAACGAAGTCTCCCACAGTAAGCTACAATTATTGACCACCATTCTTAGTCTACAGTTCATGCTAATCAACCCAAATCTTACCTTACCAAAATCGGCCAAAGAACCACTAATGGCCATAGTTCACTTACCTTCACAAGGTCTGACGATATGATTCAGGCTTATCCAACACTGACACTCCAAGCCTAGCTGCTCTTCCAAAGTTATCTATTCCACTATACAAACCATAAAAATCAAATGAAGAAGCCCAATAAGGCCTATATCTCATATCGACAACCTCCCTAAACTATAGGGGGTTTTGGCTTTTGTCAACAGTTATACTACTGAATCGATTGGAGTATGAATACTTACCACAGTCTTTCTTTTTTGTACCTCTTAGAACTTAGCAGATGAAGGAATTAGCCACCAAAAATTGAAGAGAAAAAGAAGGTTGCTGGTCAACAAGAAATCGGCACAGCCAAGCTTCACAGGTTTCGGCTTTTGTGGCTTTTTGGCAAAAGTGATGATGAAAGAGAGAGTAGTAGATGGGAAGAAAGGAATAGTAGACTGGTTTTGGAGAAGAAAAGAAAGAAAGATGAATGGAAAGGGTGATAGTTCCAGTTAGAGAAGAAAAAGGAAGAAAAGAATGGCTCTATGGTGTTCCAATAGAGGAAAATCTGCACAACTATAGCCTAATGCCGAAATACTACACTCAAAATCCCCAAGCCGATTTCTCCTCCCTAATCCCCTCTATTCGGCCAACTCCAACCCTCCTTCCAATCCCTAAAATCTCTCCCCTTATCACTCCTTAATTCAAGCATTCAACTGATTCAAACTCTCTCCAACAGAGTTCCATTCGGCTTCAACTTCTGCATGCTCAAGGCATAAAAATAACATCACATTTGCCATCATAGTGAATCGAACCCTGGCTTTCCCCCAACCACTTACACGCGACCTTTTTAGCTCCTTAGTGGTGTCACTTAGCCACATTGCCAGGGGCTCTTTTGTGTTATATTTTACCCACACCTTTTAATAAGGCCACCTATCCAAAGCCCCTAACTCCTTAAGTCCAAAATTCAAAAATTCTACCGAGTTTTGGCCATCACATGGGCCTTCCATAAGCCCAATTACATACTTCAACTATGAATTTCACAACCAAATACCAAATTTTAAAAAATTTACCAAAATCTTGAGAATCACGAAAAAACCTGAAAATCAGGATGTTACATAAAAGGCACAAACAAATTTTACCAAGTTCAAGCACATTACATCTTATCATTATTAACCATTTTCAGACACAAACAACAATTCATTTCATATCAAATTCACAAGCTAAGAATTATATTTAAATATTATTCTAGATTACAAATACACAACCAATACACACAATAAGCTATTATAGCTTAGTAAGTCATAAGCAAATAAACAACTCAATGGTATAATCAATTCATTTAAACTAAACCAAATTATAATATCATTATCATATTTAGTCTCAAACATACAATTTCATGTATATAACATATATTTTCATACATAAATGTTACGTTGGCGAAATGCTCATATATAAATTTTAACAAAATATCATTCAACTTTCGAAACCAAAATGTCATTATATAACCAAGTATACTTACACTCATATACACAAGCTCATGAATCAAAATATAACATCATATACATACACTGATCATATGGCCAAATATATTATACCATGCTCATATGTTTACTTTAGTAACTTGTATACTTATCTCTCATATCAAATAACCAACTTACCCTATTTTCAAACAGGTAATTAACTAACTCATATCTGATCATTTTAGCCCATTTTACATCTTCGATCACAACTTATCATTGCCCGTTAAACCATTAGGGATCGAATAGGATACTCAGATAATCACATATATCGAACATTAATATCCTTTATAATTTAATAACTAAAACATATATATCAAGGATACAACCATCCATCATTAACTCCAATGGTATTATTGCAACATAAGTACTTCATGAAATAAAGACGACATTAATTTGGCCCTTTTAAAAATAGCCATCTAATTTTCATTTTATGCGATTAAGCCCTTTTATTAAATCAGTCACTCAAATGACAAAATTAAAGCTCAAAAAATTCACACACACATTCACACATAATAAAAATAGAAAATAATTTTTAAATATTTTTCTAACTCAGATTCGTGGTCCCGGAACTACCGTTTCAATTAGGGTCTAAATCAGGTTGTTACATGAATTCAATTCACATCCTAGGCAAAATTAACATTTTGCCCTTATACTTTTCATAAATGACAATTTCGTCCCTAAGCTCGTAAAATGAAATCCATGCAATTTAATCCTTATTTCAAGCCTAACTGAATTTTACATGTTACAATAATAGCCCATGAATTTTAAAAAACTCAATTTTTCCATGGTTTTACCATTTTTTTCAATTTAGTCTATGAATCATAATTTCATCAAAATTCTCTTTGTAAAAGTTCTTTATCTATCAACAACCTTTCATATTCTACCATAAATTTTAAAATTTCAGCATTTACATCCATGGAAAAATTTTTATACTTTGATATCTTTACAAATTAATCCCCAAAATAGATAGATTAAGCTATTCCGAACTTGAAAATATAAAAAAAATTACTAAAAATGGGACAAGAATGTTTACCCAATTAAGCCAAGAAAGATTGCTTGAATTTTTTTCTCTTTCATAGGCTTTCCATGTTTTAATTTGGGGAAGATGATGAAAATAAGATGATATTTTCTATTTAATTTAATTATCACCTTTGAATTTTTTCCACTTTCCAATTTAGTCCTTTTCATTTTCTAATTTTCCATGGATGATTCATCAAAAATATCTACTAACTCTATTTAATGGTCTAATTGCCATATAAGGGCTCAAGTTTTGAATTCCATAGCTATTTGGTACTTATAGCTACTTGAACTCAACTTTTGCATTTTATGCAATTTGGTCCTTTCCATATCGGTAAAATTTTCTTATCAGAATTTTCATATAACATTCCTATCATAATGAAAACCATGCAATAATTTTAAAGTAAATTTCCTTTCTGACTCAGATTTGTGGTCTTGAAACCATGTTCCGGTTTCACTGAAAATGGGTTGTTACAATTCAACTAGAGTACACAGTAATTCATCAAAAACTCTCATCGTGTTTTCTAACCAGAACTTAGCTCTCTCTAGATCATCTTTAGTTGTACCTTAGAACTCTTCAACCCTATATTTTTTAATTATATCGACTAGAAGCTTGCTCTCTCATAGTAGTTCCAAACCCTGAGGAACTACAGGGATCAATTGGGGCACAAGTGGGGGTGGAGGTCGCTGAGCCATAGGATTTGTTCTCACAAATTGCATAAACCATTCAGACATCATCTAGAAGAAGGCTTCTTTAGCCTCTCCTCCGTTGGCCTCAGATATGGGTCTGTGACCACTAGATTCTACTCCGTGAACGGAGGCTTGCGTGTTACTTTCTACTTCATCAGAATCAGCTCGGTTGGATGAATCTTATCTATATGAGAACATAGTTCAATTTGAGTTAGAAGTTATTACACTGTCGTAGGTAACATAATGGTATGTATTTCTAGACTCCATACACTCTACGTTTAGCCCAAGAACTAACTAAACCGTAGCTCTGATGACACTAAATGTAACACCCTAACCCGTATCCGTCGCTGAATTAGGGTTATACATTATTACCATTCAAATAGAACATTTAAACATACATTTCATACATTATTATAAACATAATATAAAATAACCATTCACATACATATCGTCCCTAAATTGAACCTCGAGGCCCTAGAAATACCTTAGAAACAATTCAGGACCAATTTGAAATTGTTTGGGAAGTTTATGAAAAAGTTACAAATTTTAAAACACAAGGGGCACACGGTTGTGTGGCCAGGTCATGTGCCTCACACAGTTGAGACACACGGTAGTGTCTCAGACTGTGTAACCTTTGAACTAGGGACACACAACCGTATCCTAGCCCGTGTCTTCACTTGATAATTCTCTGAGTATGGTCACATGATCGTGTCACACACCCATGTGTCAGGCTGTGTAACTGACTAACTTGCATGCATAAATATCTTCAAGGGACACACAGCTTGTACACACGGCTGAGTCACACGCCCGTGTCTCAGGTCATGTAAACCTAAAATTCACCCAAAACAAGCCATTTCCAACACTATATCATGCATAAACCTTTAGGCCTTATGTGCACATAATCAAAGCAATAAAACCATGTCAAAATATACATGTAATAACCAATTCAAGAGTCCTAAAATCAACTAACCAATATGCCATACAAGGCACCTCAAATGAAAACATCAAAACTTACCTAAACATGCATATTTGGTCACATTTCCATCGTCAATTATAATTCAACTTCCACCAAATCATGCCACTAACATGACCATTCACACATTACTATAAACATACCAATTCATCCATTAAACATTCAACTAAACACCATTACAAGTTCACCTATACATGCCATTATAACCTTGGCCAAAACATTCAAAAACTATCAATATTTATGCTGAATAGTGTGATAGATCCCCGACTAGGTTCCAAACTGATCGAGCTTCTGATAATCTATAAAACATAAGAAAGAAACTATGTAAGCATGTAATTTTTAGTAAGTTTGTAGAAAATGAAACACAACTTACCATTTCTTTGCATAATAATAAACATTAACATAATACTTAGTGGTGTGGCATCTTGATATTCGACATGGTGTCTAGGACTGGTATAGTTTATTACATTGGGTGGTATTAGAGTCTAGGTTCAATAACTTTCAGGCCTAGGTGATTGTTGTGTGATTAGAGTTTCGTAACTCATAAGTTTAAATTTCTTAGCTTTTATAAAATGGTTGATATAACTCTGTTTGAATTGCATGAGATATTTCATTTTTGTAAGGCATAAGGGATGGGAATGGGAATACATTTCCTTTAATTCTAAAACTTTCTTTCAGGAATGAGACTTGGATCATTTCCCCCCACTCACACCATTTATTTGCTTATGTGTGTATGCTAGATAATTAGATATGCATCCTACACGTGTGAATGTGAGAGCTAATGCTTAGAAGGATGGTACATCCTCTGCACCTCTTGTGCCGCCGCGTAGGGGTAAATATTCCTAATGATAGTGTAGACCCTCTGATGAAAGTAATAATTAGAGTATTTCAGTAGATTGTTGGTGCTAACCCTATTTCTACACTAGCCAATCTTGCACCTATGAATCGGGCTTGCTGCTTGAATGTCTTTCAGCATTGGGTGGTAAAGAGTTTTCTAGAGTTAAAAAAGACTGATTCGACCATAACTGAGTACTGGTTGGAAGAAGTCGAAAGGACCCTTGAACAGATGTCATGAGGAGAAATTGGGTTGTATTGTGTCCCTACTTGATTGGGAGGAAAATCATTGGTAGAATAATGTTAAAAGAGTTGCAATCACTAATCGTTTAACTTGGGATTTATTTTTAGTGGTGCTTAGGAAGAGGTCTATGGGCGAGTAGTATATGGAAGATCGTAAGTGGGAATTTTTGGATCTTGTACAAGGTGGATTGTCTGTGGCTGACTATGAGGCAGAGTTTGTGCGCCTCAATCAATATGCTCTTAAGATGGTGTTGACTGGGAAGGATTGTTGTAAGAGGTTTTATTTCAGGCTTAATTGATAGATTTAGGTTTATTTAATAGCCCAAAATGCAGAGTTGTTTGATGAGCTTGTGGAAAAAGCCAAGGTTGTAGAGGAGCTTTGGCTGAGCTAGCTTGTTCGATAGTGGATGAGACTAGTAAAAGGGCTTCAATGGTGCTTGTAGACGTTCGCCTAATAGGGAGCGTGATAATTATAGCTTTGGTAGGGGTGCAAGACATGGGTCTCGACCGAGTCAATTTAAACATCAAAGTAATGCTGCAACTAGCACTGGTGGTTCAACTGGTGGTTCTAGATGGTCGCTTTGTGCTCATTGTGATCGTAGGCATCTTGGAGAGTGTCGTAAGCTGACAAGTGGATGTTGTAGGTGTGGTTTGAAAGAACATTTTCTTAGGGACTGTCTGAATAGAATAAAGGTATCACAGGCTTAGATTTTGGCACCTACTACTACTCCTGCTAAAGGTCGGGGTCGCTGTAGAGGTAATGGAAGACTGGTTAGGCAGTGAATTGTTGTTCATATATGTAATAGCCTGGTTTTAGCTAAATCAAAACAGTGGTTTCGAAACCAAAAATTTGAGGTCGTAAAATTATTTTAATATTATTTTTTGGTGTTTACAGCATGTTATTTGATATGTGTGAAAAATTCGTGATTTAATTTTACCGATTGGTTAGTTATTTAATAAAAGGACTAAATCACGTAAAATGCAAAAGTGGCATAATAAAATTGTTTAAGTGCTTATTTGCCATGATTTATTTAATTGGATGTCCTTATAGTGTTATTTGACCAATATTAGAGTAAGTGGACATTTATGGACAACCATTAATTAATTTATAAGTTAAATAGCCATGGGTAAAATGCTAAATTATGAATTAATGTTAATAAATTAAAATAAAACAAAAGGGTAGTGGAGTGTTCATCTTTGTTTGCTGAAATTTGAAGAAGAAAAAAGACAACCATGGCTATTTAGGGTTCGTTCATTTGAAGCTTCAATTGGTATGTGACTTTTGTTCGGTTTTTGATGATTTTTACATTTTTGAGATCGTTGCTTCGTATATTAGCTAGCCCATGCTTTAATTTTTGGATTTGATAATGAATTTGTGAAATGCCATTGATGAATATTCAAGCTTTTTGTTGTTTGATGATGAAAAATAAATATTTGTTGTTAGATTTTCATAGTTTATTAAGTGATTTTTAATAAAAATGCTTATTAAGGATTAAATTGTGAAATTTGTAAATTGAGGGGTTAAAATATGAAATAAATCGATTTAATGGGCTGCTAGGGACCTAGGAAATATTTGGCCATGATTAGGTTTGATGAAATTTTGTGCATTTTGTGTTGTTTTGAAATAGTGACTAAATTGTGAAAATGTGAAATGTTAGGGTTAAAGTGCAAAATGCCCATTTATGTGTTTTTTGGTGAAATTGAATGAATATGTGATTAAATAAGTTAAATTTGAATTTATTTAAATCAAGAAAGAAAGAAATCAGATTTAGATCGGGGAAGTCAAAAGTTGTTGAATAGTTGTTCCGATTCGTTCATTTCCATATGAGGCAAGTTCATATGCAAATAAATGTTTTTAAATTTAAATGTATATTTTATATATGTTGTTGAATTGAATTGAGCATTGGAGGAATTGTTTCAAGCATGAATTGATTGAGTTACGAAGTTGAAAGCCCCGTATGAACCATAGGAATAGTATAAAATATTGATGTCATGACATTAGGACTTCTGAGGTGTGATTTCATGTAAGACCATGTCTGGGACATTGGCATCGATATGAGATTACGTGTAAAACCCTGTTTGGGACAGAGGCATCGATATATGATAACATGTACGACCATACCTGGGATATGGCATTGTATGTGATATATGTGTTTCCGAGTATCCTTAACTATTCCGAATGGCTCAATGGGCAATGTCAAAATGAGACCGAATGTGAATTTGAGCTAAATGATTCAGGTACTTATGATGTTTATATGTTTATTGAAAAATAAGGTAAGTGAAGTTACTTAACATGGTAATATGGATTACATGAAAAAAGTGATTGTATATGTGTATGAGATTAGTTAAATATGGCCTATTGGAATTGAATTATTAATGTTCTCGTGATGATTTATTTGCTTATGGCTTACTAAGTTTTCAAAGCTTACCTTGTGTGTTCTTTCATTGTTTTATAGATATATAAAGTTAGCTCGAGCTCAGAGATCATCAAGGATCATCGTCACACTATCAATCACTATTTTACTACTTTGAAAGCTTGTACTTGTGACATATGGAATATATAGGCTAGTTTTGATATGGTTAGTTTTGAATTGTGTGTAAATAGCCATGTGAAAATGGCTTGATAATGATGTTAATGTTTGTGAATAATCCGCCTTGTTAACTAGCTCATTCTGGGAAGTTTGTTTAATGATATATTTTGCATTTGTGGATAGTTACAATTTGGTTTGAGTGATGGTAATGTGGTTAATTATTCAATTAGATGTTAATGTTAGTATGTGTTCATATTTGCTATGCAATGACTATGCTATGCCATGTGAATTTGGCTATTTGGTGTGGCTTATTAATAACCTATGTTTTGATGTATAAATTGCCTTGTGAATTAGTTTGTGAATGAAAAAATTACTTTGGTCATTTTGTGAGATAAAATTTGATATATGATATATATATTTACATTCAGCTAATGATAGGTAAAATAAATACATATGCCTATGACATGTTTGTTTGCGGTTCGATATTTAAAGGTCAAGTTGTTGGTTTAATGCTTGATTATGAAATGTGTTATAATATGGTTTGTTTTGTCTTGATATTCGAATGTGCATACATATATAAAATGGTACATTGGTAATTAGTTAATAAAATAGATGTATACAAATGGATGCCTTGATATATGCTCGGTATATGAAATGAAATATGTTTGATTATAATTTAGGTATTCGAATGCCATGAAATTGATGGACATATGCTTTGAACATTGAATTTATGAAGCGTAAGAAATATGGTATTCATGTATATTAGTTTGGTGTGAAATTTGAACAGATAAATGAAATTGAAATAGTTGAGTTTTGAAGCATAGTCCGTACATGAGATGCGGTTAGTAAAGTATGATTGTTTTAGGTTGGTTATGCACCTCAAATATGCAAATTTGTCTTATAGGAAATAAGAGGATGGTTGTTATTTGAGTTTGAAAATTTTATAAAGGAAATGATATTACTTTGTGCATAAATTATAATAAATGACTGTTGAAACTGTGTTTTGATCGGTAATGCCTAGTAACCTTAATCTTGCGATGGATACGGGTTAGGGATGTTACATTTTATTGGTATCAGAGCTACGATTTAGTCGGTTCTTGGAATAGCGTAGTGCGTGTGAGTCTAGCTATACATGCCATATATATAAACTGCGATAGTGTGATAATTCCTAAAAATTAAAATGTGTTTTTGTATAGTAAATGGATCTCGATCGAGCCGTAGCTAATGATCTGGAAAGTAATGCGCCCGCTCCCACTCAAAGGGCAGCGCCAGCTGACTCTAGGCCAATTACAAGTAGCCATGAGGGAGAGGTTAAACAAGCCTTCTTCTAGGTGATGAACGAATGGTTCACACAGTACATCCGGACAAATCTAGCTACTTAATAACCTTTAACCCCACCTAATCCTCCTCAAATACCTGTAATACCTCAAGTTATTGATCTGATGTGATTGAATATGCCTCTCGTTGATAAAATCAAAAAATTTGGGGTCGAAGAGTTCAAAGTTATGGTAGATGATGATGCTGAATAAGCTGAGTTTTGGCTTGATAATACAATCTAGATGTTCGATGAATTATCTTGTACCCCTAATGAATGTATCAAATGTGCCGTATATTTGCTTCGAGACACCGCGTATCACTGGTGGAATACACTGGTATCGATGGCTCCAAAAGAACGGGTTACCTGGGAGTTCTTTCAGACTGAATTCTGCAAGAAATATATCAGTCAGAGATTTATAGATCAGAAATGCAAAGAATTCCTCGAGTTGATAAAGGGTCGCATGACCGTGACAGAATGTGAGCGAGAATTTGTGAGACGCAGTAGATAAATCAGGGAATGTGTTTCGACTGAAGCTATTATGTGCAAGAGGTTCGAGGATGGTTTAAATGAAGACATCAAGTTATTAGTCGGGATTTTGGAAATCAAAGAGTTTGTGGTACTCGTTGAGCGAGCATGCAAAGCTGGAGAACTTGGGAAAGAAAAAAAGAAAGCTGAATTTGATGCTAGAGATTTGCGAAAAGATCATTGAGTAAGTCATATTAGTCGGTATCAAAGAGGTTCCAAGATGACTTCAGCCGTTCAAAAGCTACTGCGAGTTATTCTAGATGAGACCGAGAGAGGCCACCTGTGATTTCAAAAGCTACTTCAATAGCTAGTGTTGGAAATGTCAGATCAAATCAACCTGAGTGCAAACATTGCGGTAAAAGAGATCTCGCCAATTGTAGATGGAATGATCAGGCTTGTTTCAAATGTAGATCATTAGATCATTTCATCTGTGAATGTCATAAGTTGGCCGAGCAAGATATAGTGTAGAATAAGAGGCCGAGTAACACTGCAGCTAGAGGTAGACCACCCAGAAACACAAGTAATGTGAGTGGTAGCCAGAGAATAAAGAAAGAGACTATTGTGAGATCTGAAGCTCGAGCACCTGCCAGAGCTTATGCTATTCGGGCTCGCAAAAAAGCTTCATCTCTAGATGTTATTACCGGTACTTTCACTCTCTATGATACTAGTGTTGTTACATTAATTGTTCCTGGACTACTCATTCATATATATGTATAAACTTAGTATCCAGTAAGACTTTTCTTGTAGAGTCTACTGAATTTGTGATTAGAGTATCGAACCCTTTAGGCAAGTGTGTTTTGGTTGATAAAGTATGCAAGAACTACCATGGTGATTCAAGATTTCTGTTTTTCGAACGATCTAATGTTGTTGCCATAATTCTGGGTATGGATTGGTTAACACTGCATGACGCTATAGTAAATTGCAAAAGAAAGACGATTGATTTAAGATGTTGAATAATGAGATTATTCGGATTGAGTCAGAAGATTTGATTTACCGGCAGTGATTTCTTCGATGTTAGCTCAAAAATATGTGAGAAAGGGCTATAAAGCTTACTTTTCTTATGTGCTTGACACTAAAGTGACCGAAAAGAAGATTGAATCAGTACCAGTTTTGTGTGAATATCCGAATGTGTTTCCTAAAGAGTTTCCGGTTTTCCACCAATCAGAAAAGTTGAATTTGCTATTGACTTAGTGCCGGGAACAACTCCAATATTGATAGCACTGCAAAGAATGGCACCGACTGAATTAAAAGAGTAGAAAGCTCAGTTTCAATAGTTGGCAGATAGAGGTTTCACATGACCAAGTTATTCTCCCTAGGGTGCACCGGTTTTGTTTGTGAAAATTAAAGACGGATCTATGAGAATGTGCATCAATTATAGACAACTTAATAAAGCGACTATCAAGAATAAATATCCTCTGCCACGAATTGACGATATTTTTGATCAGTTGAAAAGAGCTGCAGTGTTTTCAAAGATAGATTTGAGATCGGTTCATTATAAGTTGCGAGTTAAAGACTCTGATGTGCCAAAAACTACTTTCTCAATGAGGTACGGGAATTGTGAGTTTCTAGTTATGCCTTTTGAATTAACAAATGCACCTGTTGTTTTTATGGACCTAATGAATCTAATCTTTAGACCATATTTGGACAAATTTGTTGTTGTGTTCATAGATGACATCTTGATTTATTTCCGTGATGAATCCGAGCATGCTACACATCTGGGAATAGTGCTACAAACTTTGCGAGATAAACAATTTTTTGCAAAGTTTAGTAAATGTGAGTTCTGGTTACGAGAAGTTAATTTTTTTGGACATCTTGTGTCAGCATTGGGTATTCAAGTCGATCCGAGTAAGATTTCAACAATAATGGATTGGAAGCCTCCGAGAAATGTATCTGAAGTTTGTAGTTTTCTGGTACTCCTAGTTATTACAGATGATTTCTAAATGGCTTCTCCATGATTGCAACTTCGATGACAAAGTTGCTACAAAAAGATGTTAAGTTCGAGTGGTCAGATAAATGCCAGAAAAGTTTTGATCAATTGAAAGCTTTATTGACTGAAGCTGTAACACCCCAAACCTGGCCTGGACATTATGGTCGAATCTGGTGATGTCACATGAGAGTGTTTTTGAAAACGGGTTTGACGAGTAAAAACTGTTCCAATCACTTAATCTTGGTTTTGCCACGGAGTAAAACACATGGTCTTTATTGTGATTAAGATGTCTCTCTTTTACACGAAAGCTTTAGAAACATTCTATTTTAGGAAAACCCCTTTTATTTACCGAAACCTTAGTTTTTAGGAAAACTATGTTTTGAAGAGTTGTCGTTTAAATAATCATAAAATCGTATAAAGTTTTGAGTTAAAACCAAACAGTCCTACGTGTGGAAGTAATAAAACTGGAAGTAAATGGAAAGTCAGTCTAAAGTTCTACGTGTGGCCACCATCGAGTCCTCCGTTACACCGATTTGTCAAGACTGGGGATTACCTGCACAGATTAAACAGAAAAGGGTAAGTTTTCACAAACTCAGTGTGTAATCCCCACAAAAAAACATACAGAATAATCATCAGAAGTTAGAAATAAATAGTCTGGGATCGGAGCCCATTACAGAATCAGTTTGGGCCTTAGCCCATTCAGATGTAGAATCAGATATAAATTAGGTCTTTAGCCCAATCAGATACAGATACAGAACGGAGTATCAGAATCTAACCCATCAGCCTGTACACACCATCTCCATCCAACACTACACACTATTTGGGGATAAAATTGACCCACCCATCCCTACACACAATGCTGTACCAAAACGTGGCACATAAACAAATATTTTCAACTATGCTACTATATAATAGGCTTAAGAGCCTTTCAGACACCTCCTCCAATAAATCATCAACCCACTCCGATGCAATATGACTGCAATGAATGGCATGCTAATATGCAATAATCATTCACACAATCAGTTTAGTGTTATCAGACTTAGTACAGATATCACACAATAGATCAAATGTAACAACCCTATTTTAACCTTAGTCGGAAAGTGGTTTTGGGACCACAAATCGAGTCGCGAAAATAATTGAATGTTATATTCTATGTTTATTATATGTGAAAATATCGTGTTTTGATTTTTGTCATTTGGATGTGGAATTAGTTAAAAAGGACTTGTTTGAGAAACCTTGAAAATGTGATAGGCAAATGTGCAGTGGCCAAATATTATATGGTTTAGTATTATGGGGGACTTGCATGTCAAATGGACCATTTTGAATGTAAATGACCGGTCAACACATGCATGCAATCATGTGTTTTGATATCTTTATTTTAGTTGGTGGAAATTATATGTTAAATAAAGAAATAAGCATTACATTATAACGGTTTTATATTGTGAAATAATGAATTTATAATAGAAAATGTGATAAAAACAAAGTTCCACCCATCCTTTCTTCTATTTTTGCCGAAACCATAAAGAAAAGAAAAGAAAATGAAGCTATTAAAGTATGATTTCATGTGATTCTTTTGGATTTTTGTGGAATTGAGTTGGTTTTGAAGCTCTTAGCATGACCCATGTGCTAATTTTTGAATTTGTGATGCATGAAGCATTCCGTTATGTTTCCTATATGTTAAATTGCTGATGTTTTGAAGTTATGTTAGAAATGGTTATAGGTGAGTATGAACTAAGTAAAAATTTCTATGAATGGTTAATATGGACAAAAATCTCAATCGGCTATTATGGAGTAAGGTGAAATTATGCTTAATTTTGGAAATTAATAATTTAATTGTTAGTAAGTGTTTTTTTTATTGATGCCGAATGTGGACTTGAAATGGGAGGTTAATAATTTGTTGTTTATTGAGTTATATATATATACATTCGGTCATGGAGGATTTGAGATGAATTTAATTATTGTTTTAGTTGAATAATAAGATAGACATGGACAAACTCAATTATGTAAATTTTAAGCTCTTGGATTGAATTGGGAGGATTGAAATACTCTAGGGAGTATTCAGTTAAGGTATGGGAGATAGAATGTTGAGGTAAATTGGTTTGTGTCATTGCCGAATGCACTTGATATTAAGACATGGTTTAGTTAAATGCATTTGACATGAAAGGAATGGAGTTGTCGTGTATGTGATAGTGGGAAGAGAAATTGAATTTGCTTGACTATAATAAAATGAATGTCCAATTTAGGTTTGGTATGATGTTAACATGAAAATGTTATGACAAGCTGGTCGAGTTTAACAACTATGTGCAGTCAGCCATGTTATGTGTTTAATTCATCAATGATAAAAGTGCCGTATGATATATGTGTTTGAAATTAATAGAATTTGGGTTATGATGAATTGATACGATGATTGAATTAGTTTACTTGTTTAATTAAGCTCAATATCAAAGAGAGCCAAGTTCGGATAAGGGGAAAGCGAAGGTTGTTGAGTAATCGATTAGATCTGTTTGTTCGACAATAAGGTATGTTCTAAGCAATTAAGACTTAGATTACTATGTATCCCTAGAGTACACATAGCTCATGAAATGTAAATTCTATATGTGGAGAAATGTCGAATAGATAATGTATTATTGAGCCGATGGCATTGAATTGATGTGCTATTTTTTTATTTTTTTATTTTTTTATTTTTTTTGTATTATGTGTACGTGTATGCATGAATGAAAAGGGCACTATGTGTGCGAATGGGGCAGCACTATGTGTGCAAATGAATATATGCAATATGTGTGCGAATTTATTAACCGAGCACTATGTGTGCGAGATCGGTTGTGGGGCACTATGTGTGCAAAATGATTAAGGGAATATGATCGTGGAAGGGTGTGAATAGAACACTGATTACCATCATAGGTAATTAAGCTTTTACGAGAACAAAGATAAAAAAAATGAAATGTGTATGGAATTTATATGTATGTGCCTATTTCTAAAGGTTATTGTATAATGTCTTGGAAGAAGAAATAAGAGTATGTGGTTATACGATATCATAAATGGATAAGGTAGACAAATTAGACTTAAATGGAGTTCTGTTGTGATTTACTTATTAAATTGCTTATGACTTACTGAGTATTATCTCATTGGAATTATTTGTTCATCTTTATTTAGATTCTAGATCCGTTGTGAGCTTGGGACTATCACTGATGTCATCACACTTATCGTCATCATTTTGGTATCTTTAAAGAAGCTTTAAGTTTAAAAATGTGGCATGTATAGGATAGACAAAGATGAGTTTTGTATTTTGAATGATGTAATTATCATTTTGATTAGCCATGCAAAAATGGCACATGATCTAGTTTTGTGATTTTATAATGTTAAAATCTTGTTAACTAGAATGCATATTTATGATATGAATGATATGTTATATTTATATAAGCAAAGTACCTTTGTATGTTTAGTAAATCATATTAGAAATTGAACGTGCTTCCTTAAAGTTAGTATAATGGTTTGAATGTTGGTTTTTAAGTTTAAATATGAAATGATTTTATACTTGGTAAGCTCGGTTAATTAAGTTCTAAAATAATAAGACTTACAAATGTTTTATTAGTTGAAGTACTTATTGTGAATGAATGAATCTTATGCTCAATTGGATTCGGCTAAGGGTAAGGTTTATACCAAATGAATAGTAAAATTTACGCATGATGTTATTCTATGAGATCTTGACTTTATATATTTATATATATGCGCATACTCTAATATATGGCTTATTGGATTTTGGTTGTTAGATATGAATATTCGATTATATTAGGACTGAATTAATTAAATTTATAAATCCAATTTCTGATTTATATGTATGTGAAATGTTCTAAAGTTGAGTTGTTTTCGTAATGCCTCGTGACCCTACTCTGGAGACGGTTACGGGCATAGGGGTGTTACATTTTAATTGGTATCAGAGCTACGGTTTAGTCAATTTTAGGACTAACGTAGCGCGTGTAAGTCTAGCTATACATGCCATATATGAATATATGATAGTGTGATGACTTCTGACGGTTAAACTTTTGTTTTCGTATAGTAAATGGAACCTAATCCAGAGCGAACCATAGCGGACGATGTTGAAAGTATAGCGCCTGCTCCCGCACAAGGGACAGCGCCATTGATTTTCAACCATCTGCGAGCAATCAAGATGATGGGGCTAAACAAGCCTTCTTTTCTATGAAGAATGAGTGGGTTGCTCAATATGCTCAAACAAACCCGGCTGTACAACAACCCCCGAACTTAAATAACCCTCCTCCGGTACCTGTAATACTAGTGACTACCGATCCTTTGAGACCGAGTAAACCCCCTGTTGATAAGATTAAAAAGTATGGGGCCGAGGAATTCAGAACCACAGCTGTTGATGATGCCAAAAGGGCTGAATTCTGGCTTGATAATACCATCCGTGTTTTTGATGAGCTGTCCTGCACACTCGATGAGTGTCTAAAATGCGCTATATCTTTATTATGAGATTCGGCCTATTATTGGTGGAGAACTCTGATTTCGATTGTTTCAAAAGAACGGGTTACGTGGTACTTCTTTTAGACAAAGTTTCGCAAGAAATATATTAGTCAACGATTCATCGATCAAAAGCGTAAAGAGTTTCTTGAACTTAAACAAGGTCGTATGACTAATCTGAATATGAACGTGAATTTGTGAGACTTAATCGTTATGCACGGGAGTGTGTTGCTGATGAAGTTGCCATGTGTAAAAGGTTTGAAGAAGGATTGCATGAAGACTTAAAGCTACTTGTGGGTATTCTTGAAATAAAAGAGTTCGTAATACTTGTTGAACGAGCTTGCAAGGCTGAAGAGCTCAGAAAAGAGAAAAGAAAAGCTGAATCTGAAGTTAGAGATTTTCGTAAGAGAACGGGGAGTAAAACTTCTTTCTCGGCTGCGAAAAAGTTCAGAGATGATAATAACAGATCAAAAACGACAGTAGGGAATTCTATTCGAGAGTGACCTTCAGTAGATTCTCGAGTTACTTTAGTTGCTAGTGTTGGCAACAATCGACAGGATAAACCGGAGTGTCCATAGTGTGGTAGACGACACGTGGGCGAGTGCTGGGGCAAGTCTAATAACAGAGCCTGTTATAGACGTGGTTCACTAGACATTTCGTTCGGGACTGCATGGAACCTGTTGAGAGAAATAATATGCAGAGTGTGAGATTAAGTGGTGCAACAGTTAGAGGTAGATCACCTAGAAATGTAGAAGGTAGGAGTGGTAATAAGAGAGGGACTTCTGACACAATAGTTCGATTCGAGGCTCGTGCACCTGCCAGAGCCTATGCAATTCGTGCACGAGAGGAGGCATCCTCCCCTGATGTTATTACTGGTACAATCACTCTCTATGATACTAATGTGCTTGCTTTGATTGATCCCAGTTTGACTCATTCATATGTGTGTCAAACTTTTGCATCCAGTAAGACTCTCCCTGTTGAGTCTACTGAGTTTGTGATTCGAGTGTCAAATCCTTTGGGCTGTTATGTATTAGTCAATAGAGTGTGCAAGAAATGTCCCCTGATGATTCGAAATTCCTGTTTTCCGGCCGATTTAATGTTATTACCATCCGACAAGTTTGATATCATACTCGGTATGGATTGTTTAACTGTGCACGAAGCTGTAGTGAATTGCAAACGAAAGACAATTGACTTGCAATGTTCGAATGATGATATAATTCGAGTTGAGTCTTCTGATCTGAGCGGGTTACCAGCAGTGATATCTTCGATGTTGGCTCAGAAGTATGTGAAAAGGGGCTGTGAAGCTTATCTTGCTTATGTACTGGATAGTAAAATGTCATAGAGGAGGCTTGAGACTATGCCTGTGATTTGTGAATATCCAGACTTTTTCTCGAAGAATTACCGGGATTGAAACCTGTTTGAGAAGTTGAGTTCGGTATAGAGTTAGTACCAGGAATGACTCCGATATTGATAGCTCCGTATTGTATGGCACCAACCAAGTTGAAAGAGTTGAAATCTCAGTTGCAAGAGTTGACAGACAAAAGTTTTGCACACCCGAGTTTCTCACCTTGGGGTGCACCGGTGTTATTTGTGAAAAAGAAAGACGGAACTATGAGAATGTGTATTGACTATCGACAACTGAACAAGGTGACTATAAAGAATAAATATCCGTTGCCACGAATCGATGATTTATTTGATCAGCTAAAGAGAGCTTCAGTGTTTTCAAAGATCGATCTGTGATCTGGCTATTATCATTTGAGAGTCAGAGACTCAGATGTGCCTAAGACTGCTTTCAGAACGAGATACGGACACTTTGAGTTCTTACTGATGCCGTTTGGGCTCACTAATGCCGCTACGATTTTCATGGATTTGATGAATCGGGTGTTCAGACAGTATTTGGATCAGTTTGTGGTCGTATTTATAGATGACATTTTGATTTATTCTCGCGACGAGAATGAACATGCCGAACACTTGAGGCTTGTATTAAAGATTTTGCATGATAATCAGTTGTACGCGAAGTTTAGTAAATGTGAGTTCTGGTTGGGCGAGGTTAGCTTTTTGGGGCATGTTGTATCCGCATCGAGTATAGAGGTTGATCCGAGTAAAATTTTAGCTATACTAGATTGGAAGCCTCTGAGGAATGTTTCTGAAGTTCGGAGCTTTTTGGGGCTTACCGGGTATTACCGATGATTTGTAAAAGGTTTCTCGATGTTAGCATCACCGTTGACAAAGCTACTTCAAAAGGATGTCAGATTTGAGTGGTCTGAAAAGTGTCAGAAAAGTTTCGACCAGCTGAAAACTCTCTTGACTGAAGATCCAGTATTAGTTTAGCCAGAATCCGGTAAAGAATTTGTGGTTTATAGTGATGCCTCATTGAACGGTTTGGGCTGCGTTTTGATGTACGAGGGTAGAGTTGTCACTTATGCCTCGAGACAGTTAAAGCCTCACGAGCGAAATTATCCGGTGCATGATCTCGAGTTAGCTGCTATTGTGTTCGCTCTAAAAATTTGGCGTCACTACTTATTCGGAGAGAAATGTCACGTCTATTCTGATCATAAAAGCCTCAAATACTTGATGACTCAAAAAGACTTGAATTTGAGACAATGACGATGGCTAGAACTTCTGAAAGATTACGAGCTTGTCATTGAATATCATCCGGGAAAGGCTAATGTGGTTGCTGATGCCCTTAGCCGAAAATCACTGTTTGCTTTGCGAGCGATGAATGTATATTTGTCTATGTCCGCTGATTATGTGTTAATAGCGAAACTAAAAGCAAAACCAATATTGATATATCAATTCTGGGAGGCTCAAAAAGTTGATAATGATGTGATAGCAAAACGAGCACAGTGTAATTTGAATGAAGATTCAGAGTTTTGGATTAATGATGATGATTGTTTGAGATTCCGAAATAGATTGTGCATTGCGAGAAATTCAGAGCTTATTCCGACGATTTTTAATGAAGCTCATAACAGCCGAATGTTATTTTATCAAGGTAGCACGAAAATGTACAACGATCTAAAATGCCAGTATTGGTGGCACGGTATGAAACGAGACATCTCTTGCTTTGTTTCTAAATGCTTGATATGCGAACAAGTGAAAGCTAAACATCAGGTGCCTTTGGGTTTTCTACAGCTGATTATGATACTTGATTGGAAATGGGATCGTGTCACGATGGATTTCGTATTCGGTCTACCGTTGACATGAGCAAGAAAGACGCAATCTGGGTTGTTGTTGACAGATTGACAAAGTCAACTCACTTTATCCCTGTTCGTATAGACTTTTCATTCGATAAGTTAGCGGAATTGTATTTTCTCAGATTGTAAAATTGCACGGAGTGCCCATTTCTATTGTTTCGGATAGAGATCCCAGATTTACGTCGCGATTCTGGAAGAAATTACAAGATGCCTTGGGTACCAAGCTGCATTTTAGCACCGCTTTTCATCCCCAGATAGACGGGCAATCCAAGTGAGTTATTTAGATACTCGAGGATATGTTGAGATGTTGCATCCTTGAGTTTAGTGCACGTGGGAGCGATACTTGCCTTTGATTGAATTCGCATACAATAACAGTTTTCAATCGAGTATCAATATGGCACCATACGAGGCTTTGTACGGTGGTAAATGCCTTACACCACTGTTCTGGACCGAGCTCAGTGAGAATAAGATATACGGGGTAGATTTTATCAAAGAGGCTGAACAGAAAGTGAAAGTAATTCGTGATAGTTTGAAAGTAGCATCGGATCGACAGAAATTTTATACAGATTTGAAATGAAAAGACATAGAATATCAGATTGGGGACAAAGTGTTTCTTAAAGTTTCACCATGGAAAAAGGTACTCAGATTTGGCCGTAAAGGCAAATTGAGCCCGAGATTTATCAGACCGTACGAAATTACAGAACGGATTGGGCCAGTTGCTTATAGATTGACTTTGCCACCCGAACTTGAAAAGATTCACGATGTTTTTCATGTTTCGATGCTTCGCCATTATAGATCTGATCCCTCACATGTGATTAGTCCGTCAGAAATTGAAATTTAGCCTGATTTGAGTTATGAGGAAGAACCGGTTCGTATTTTGGCTCACGAGGTAAAAGAACTACGGAATAAGAAAATTTTGTTAGTTAAAGTGTTGTGGCTCAAACACGGAGTTGAGGAAGCGACTTGGGAGCTTGAAGATTCAATGAAATAATGTTACCCTAACCTTTTCGCTGGTAAGATTTTTGGGGACGAAAATCCTAAGGGGGGAGAATTGTAACAGCCTTATTTTAACCCTAGTCGAAAAGTGGTTTCGGGACCACAAAATTGAGTTGCTAAAATAATTGAATGTTATATTCTATGTTTATTATATGTGAAATTTCATGTGTAAAAATATCGTGTTTTGATTTCTGTCATTTGGATGTGGAATTAGTTAAAAAGGACTTGTTTGAGAAACCTTGAAAATGTGTAGGCAAATGTGCAGTGGCCAAATATTATATGGTTTAGTATTATGGGGGACTTGCATGTCAAATGGACCATTTTGAATGTAAATGACCGGTCAACACATGCATGCAATCATGTGTTTTCATATCTTTATTTTAGTTGGTGGAAATTATATGTTAAATAAAGAGATAAGCATTATATTATAATGGTTATATATTGTGAAATAATGAATTTATAATAGATAATGGTGATAAAAACAAAGTTCCATCCATCCTTTCTTCCATTTTTGCCGAAACCATAAAGAAAAGAAAAGAAAATGAAGCTAAGGCATTCGGCTATGGTGAATGTATAGATTAAGGTAAGATTTCATGGGATTCTTTTGGATTTTTGTGGAATTGAGTTGGTTTTGAAGCTCTTAGCATGACCCTTTGAATTTGTGATGCATGAAGCATTCGGTTATGTTTCCTATATGTTAAATTGTTGATATTTTGAAGTTATGTGCTTAGAAATGGTTATAGGTGAGTACGAACTAAGTAAAAATTTCTACGAATAGTTAATATGGACAAAAATCTTAATCGGCTATTATGGAGTAAGGTGAAATTATGCTTAATTTTGGAAATTAATAATTTAATTGTTAGTAAGTGTTTTTTTTATGGATGCCGAATGTGGACTTGAATTGGGAGGTTAGTAATTTGTTGTTTATTGAGTTATATATATACATTCGGTCATGGAGGATTTAAGATGAATTTAATTATTATTTTAGTTGAATAATAAGATAGACATGGACAAACTCAATTAGGTAAATTTTAAGCTCTTGGATTGGATTGGGAGGATTGAAATACTCTAGGGAGTATTCAGTTAAGGTATGGGAGATAGAATGTTGAGGTAAGTTGGTTTGTGTCATTTCCGAATGCACTTGATATTAAGACATGGTTTAGTTAAATGCATTTGACATGAAAGGAATTGAGTTACCGTGTATGTGATAGTGGGAAGAGAAATTGAATTTGCTTGACTATAATTAAATGAATGTCCAATTTAGGTTTGGTATGATGTTAATATGAAAATGTTATGACAAGCTAGTCGAATTTAAGAACTATGTGCAGTCAATCATGTTATGTGTTTAATTCATCAATGATGAAAGTGTCGTATGATATATGTGTTTGAAATTAATAGAATTTGGGTTATGATGAATTGATAAGATGATTGAATTATTTTATTTGTTTAATTAAGCTCAAGATCAAAGAGAGCCAAGTTCGGATAAGGGGAAAGTGAAGGTTATTGAGTAGTCGATCAAAGCTGTTTGTTCGATAATAAGGTAAGTTCTGAGCAATTAAGACTTAGATTACTATGTATGCCTAGAGTACACATAGCTCATGAAATGTAAATTCTATATGTGTAGAAATATCGAATAGATAATGTATTATTGAGCCGATGGCATTGAATTAATGTGCTATTTTTTTTGTTATACTATGTGTACGTATATGCATAAATGAAAAGGGCACTATGTGTGCGAATGGGGCAGCACTATGTGTGCGTATGGAAAAGCTAGCACTATGTGTGCGAATGAATATATGTACTATGTGTGCAAATTTATTAACCGAGCACTATGTGTGCAAGATCGGTTGTGGGGCACTATGTGTGCAAAATGATTAAGGGTATATGATCGTGGAAGGGTGTGAAATAGAACACTGATTACCATCATAGGTAATTAAGCTTTTACGAGAACAAAGATAAAAAAAATGAAATGTGTACGGAATTTATATGTATGTGTCTATTTCTAAAGGTTATTGTATAATGTCTTGGAAGAAGAAATAAGAGTATGTGGTTATACGGTATCATGAATGAATAAGGTAGACAAATTAGACTTAAATGGAGTTCTGTTGTGATTTACTTATTAAATTGCTTATGACTTACTGAGTATTATCTCATTGGAATTGTTTGTTCATCTTTATTTAGATTTTGGATCCGTTGTGAGCTCGGGACTATCACTGAAGTCATCACACTTATCGTCATCATTTTGGTATCTTTTAAGAAGCTTTAAGTTTAAAAATGTGGCATGTATAGGATAGACAAAGATGAGTTTCGTATTTTGAATGATGTAATTATCATTTTGATGAGCCATGCGAAAATGGCACATGATCTAGTTTTGTGATCTTATAATGTTAAAATCTTGTTAACTATGTTAAAATCTTGTTAACTAGCATGCGTATTTATGATATCAATGATATGTTATATTTATATAAGCAAAGTACCTTTGTATGTTTAGTAAATCATATTAGAAATTGAAAGTGCTTTCTTAAGGTTAGTATAATGGTTTGAGTGTTGGCTTTTAAGTTTAAATGTGAAATGATTTTATACTTGGTAAGCTCAGTTAATTAAGTTTTATAATAATAAGACTTACAAATGTTTTATTAGTTGAAGTACTTATTGTGAATGAATGAATCTTATGCTTAATTGGATTCGGCTAAGGGTAAGGTTTATACCATATGAATAGTAAAATTTATATTTGCATGATGCTATTCTATGAGATCTTTACTTTATATATTTATATATATGCACATACTATAATATATGGCTTATTGGATTTTGGTTGTTAGATATGAATATTCGATTATATTAGGACTAAATTAATTAAATTTATAATTCCAATTTCTGATTTATATGTATGTGAAATGTTCTAAAGTTGAGTTGTTTTCGTAATGCCTCGTGACCCTACTCTGGCGACGGTTACGAGCATAGGGGTGTTACATCACACGTTTAGGGGTCCACATTGTAACAGTCTATTTTTAGGGTTAATCGAAACAGTGCCTTCGGGGCCACTAAATCCGACGAGTAGGTTTGTAAATATTATATTTAATATTTACGAGTTAATTGTGATATTAAAAATGTTTTTGATATTGTGATTTTCATTTTATAAGCGATTTATTAAGTTCAAGTGGTATGACCTTAAAGTCAAGTGGGTTTAGAAAATGAGGTATCAAAACCTCATTTCTATAAACCGAGTCATAAATATTTTTATAAATATTTACGGAGTGGCAATAAGATGGTATTAAAGTTTCATTGAAAAATTTTATCATTTTGATAGTAAATTAAGCAAAAAGGACTAAATCGTGTAAAGTTTAAAACTTGTGTGCTATTAATTAAGGTGTCTAATAGCTATGGTTTATTAAAGTGAAAGTCTTTATAAGAATATTAGACCATTTTTTTGTGTTAATGGATGATAGTGGAAGGGTAGTTGGAGTAGTTTTAAATGTTTTTGAAGGTTAATATTGTAAAATAGCTAATAAGTGTTTTAATAAATAAAACAAAATAAAAATTTGGCTTCATTCTCATCATCTATTACCGAAAGTTAAACGAAAAAGAAGCCCTTGAAGCTTCAAAGTATTCGGCCGTTGCATGTTAAATTGGTAAGTCCATTTTGACTCGGTTTTTAGTGATTTTTACGTTTTTGAGATCGTTGCTTCGTAATCTAACTAGCTCGTACCTCTAATTTTAAAATTGTTAAAGTATTTGGATGATGCCATTATTGAATGTTTGAGTTTCTTGATGTTTAATGATAGAAAATAAATCTTTGATGTTAGATTAATAAATTTTGTTAAGTGAATTTTGGTAAAAATGTCAATTTTGGATTAAATTGTGAAATGTGGAAATTTAGTGGTTAAAATGTGAAATTGTGAAATATATGGGTTGTTTGAGTGTCTTTGAAGGTGTTTGATGTTTTTGGTATTAAATGTGATGATAGATGAGTTGAGCTTGATGAATAAGGATAGTTGTGGTTAGATAGATAGATGGTAATCGGCTATTAGAGTATAATGCAAGAATTGTACATGGTAGTTTAAAATAAGGCTTGAATGGGAGATATAATTGCTGAATGATCAAATAGTTAATGAATTGAATAAGTGTTTAAAATGTTATTCGGGTATTGGTGTATGTGCTAGCATGATATGTATGTGTGATTTAGGTGAAAAATGTTTAAATGATAATTCTGTTTGAATAATTACCGAATGACATTTTGGTGAATGAAATGAGTGATTGTTTGCAAAGTGTGATTATTGAAAGTTGAATTAGATGATTTATAGTAATCGGCTAATGTGTTATTGTGGATATAGATGCCGAATGTGGACTTAAGAAATTAATTGGAAAATTTGTTGTGTATTTAGGTGATAGAAAGTATGAAATGGTCTTTTGTGATACGTGTATATAAGTTGATGGAAATGAAGTGTTGTATATTTTTTGTGTATGGGATTAATTGCACTTTGATTATAATGTGCATTATTATTACTATGTTTAATATGTGTGAAGGCCGAATATACTCATAATACAATGCTTGATTAGTTGATTAACAATAAGTTAAATTTGTTTAATCCAAGCTCAAGAGCATAAGGAGCCAATTCTGGTTAAAGGGAAAGTGAAACTAGTCGATTAGTCAATCCGTAGTTATTCGATAAAATCCAAGGTAAGTTCTTAAGTGTTTGTATTTGATCATGTTATATGCTTAAGAGTTGAGTAATCATATAATTAAGAAGATGTTTGATTGTATATATATACATATGTTCTTTGTGTTGAATGAATATTTAATTAAAGTTATGAGCCGTATGTGACTAGCATATCTAGTCGACTTTGATACTATTAAATGATGTACTACGATATGTGTTCCAATGTGGAAATTAAACCCTATGAGGTTGAAAGGATGAAAATCTTTGTTCATAGGTATGTATTTTGGTTATACATAATTGAAGTATAAGTTATGAAAGTATGAAAGAACAGGTGAATTGTTTATCGAAATGTGATATTCAGGCCTCGGCCTAGCAAACTTTAAGCTGGTGAATAATATTATCGGGCTTCGGGCCTAACAGGCTATAATGCTAGTGAGATAATATCGGGCTTTGGGGCTAGAGGCTATAATGCCAGTGAAATGATATCGGGCTTCAAGCCTAGCAGGTGAAATGCCGGTGAATGAGTTCAGACTTAAAGTCTAGCAGGCTAAATACCGGTGATTTGATAAAAGTCTAAGACTATGAGACCTTGTATTAAATCGGCAATTGAATTCATTCAATACATTAAGTTGGCTAGGTATGTGATATATACTTATGCATGTTAGATCGATTGGAATTGAATCATGAATGTGAAATGAGAAGCATAGGTGAAGATGTCATATGTGTATGTGTGTATTCGGTCATGGCGAAAGGTTATATGAATTATGTGAAATACCATTTAGATATGAATGACGAAAGTAACTGTGGTTATGAAATGGTACAATGGTTGAATTCGGTTGAATTAAAGTTGACACTGAAATATTTAAATGCTTATGTCATATATGTGAGTAAGGGTAAAACCATCGTAAATTATCGATAAGGGTGGGTTATGTACGGAACCATCTTATAATTGCTAATTTGAACGGTTGTGTGCGAATAATTGAGCATGATGTATTGTATTGAGATTATGCTTAAGTGAAATTATAGATATGTGATGAAATTGATTGGTGATATACATGTTTAAGTAATGTGAATGCAAAGAATGTGTGAAAGAGTAAATTTGTAATAAATCTGCTTGGGACAGCAGCAGTAACGTGATTTTGGAAAATCACCATAAATTGTGGGAGTTGAATTAGAAGCTAAATAAATTATGTAATTAAAGATTAATGAGTCTAGTTTCTTATAAAAGAAATTGTGTAAGCAAAACAATTGCTGATAATGAGATATTTGAAGTGGCGGGGGACAGAGTCAAATGACTTTGGGGTCCCCTGTTTTGTTTTTAGAAAATCATTATAATTTGTACAAAAATGATTATAAGATAAAATTTATATTCTTAGACTCCTCAATGAGTCTAGTTTCAAATTAAATCAATCAAAACATATTTTGAATTCTGTACAATGAGAAATTTTATTCGTAGTGAAGAGTGGTCAGATTAGTCAAATAGTGAAACAGGGGAAATTTTAAGAAAAATCTGGTATTGATTTGCAAACCAAAAATTCTGAAAATTTTATGGATGGAAGATATATGAGTCTATTTTCAGGGAAAATTAACAAAAATTGATTTAGAGTTTCGTAGCTCTAGTTATAAATAATTTAGTGACTGTTGCTTAGGAAGACAACTTGTAGTGAATTTGTGATTATGTTGTAAACATGGATAAAACTTGTTAATGAGTTGCTTATTGTTTTCTTATGAACTTACTAAGCGTAAAGCTTACTCCCCTTTTCTTTCCCATATTCCCTAGGGTTGCCGGGTTAGCTCGGGTTGGAGGCCGTCAGAGATATCATCACATTGTTGAGTCAACGCTATCGGCGTAAGTAAATCTTAGTGTTTCGAGTCTATGGCATGTATAGGGTTGTAAAGTTGAGTATTTAATATTATGATCGGCCAAAGACTTTGGCTTGTTATTAAGGTAGTTTGATTATTCATATGCTTGTATGTTATTATCTCCTGTGATGTGATTTATAGCATGTATACTTAGAATTTGGATTGTGATTTATTGTTGAGTTAGTAAATGATACAAGACTAAGATATTAGTAAATATTTAATAATGCCTCATGAATGTTTTGGGGCCTTGTAAGCCTGATTATAGGATAATATACGCGTGTATGAAATGTTTAAAATTGATCAAAATTCTTTTTACGGCCTGGTTTTATATAAATGGTTGAATTTAAATCTGGTAGCACCTCGAACCCTGTTCCGACGAGGGATAAGGGTGAAGGGTGTTACACACATAATGCTTATTGACTCTACGGTAGGTCACAGTCGACTTGGGCTACCCGTGCAACCTTTTAGAACTGTTTCATAAAAATGGGCTCACACGCCCATGTGGGCCTACACGCCCGTGTGGTTCACACAGCTTAAATTGGCCTTGGCTGTGTGGATTACATGGCCTGGCCCGAAAATCCCACATGCCAGTGTGGTTCACCCGTGTGGGCCCAAACGCCCGTGTGACCCACACTGCCCACCTGATCGAACTTGTAACGCCCCAAAAATCCCAAAACCCAAAAATCCCGAAATCCCAAACTTTCTTTGTTTTCGGTTTTGACAAAAATTGTGTTTTATGTTCCTAGCCATGTGATAATTATAGTAGGTCTTAATTAAGGTTTGAGTTCGAACCTAGGAATAAATGAAATTATAGTTTAATTATTAAAAGAATCAGGGTTGGCAAGTAGTTGGGCTTTTAAATAAAAATAGGGGGAAAATAGCATCAAAAAGCCTTGTGGAGGAGTGGCTAAGTGGTGCAACTTAGGGAGTAGGGAGGTGGCATTAGTAGCTAGCTAGGAGATCCAAGGTTCAAATCCTAGTTTAGTATTTTTAGAAGTTTAATTTTGGCCTTCTAGAAGATGGGAGTGGCTTGAAGATAGACTCTGAGGGGAGTGTTCAGAAGAGAAAATTAAGGAAAGGATCAAGGGGTTATCAGGGAGAAAAATGAGGAGATGAGAAGGGAGAAGTGATGGAGCCAAATTGGGAATTGGGCATGGAAAATTTAGCTATAAGGGCTATAAATAGGGGCCGAATACAAGGTTGCCAGGCTACTGCTGAAATTCTTCTTCACCTTGTTGCCAGAAACCCCTTTCTCTAAAAGCCGAAAACCCTTTTCTTTTCAAGATCCAAAAAGCCGAAATCCTTTTGTTTTTCTTTCTTTTCTTCCTACTGATTTCTATTCTTCTCTACACAATTTTCTTTGTTTCACTTAGTCGATTCCTTCTTCTACTCTTCTTCTTTAATCTGTACCAAATAAACCTTATTCACCATACTAAGTTTGAAAAGCCGAAAAGCCGAATCTCCCATGGGCTGAATACTCTTTGACCAAATCTAGTGGAATTAGTATCGGATCTTAGATCTTAGCTCTCTGTTGAATTGCTTTTTAGGTGTTTGCGGTTTTGATCTAGGAGTTGATCGTGGTTAGTTAAGGCGTTGTTATACTTATCGCGCAAGGTAAGGTTAAGGTGAGATTTCTGGATTTTGGTAAAGTATTTGATAAGTATGTAAGATTAATATTTGAGTGATATCGTGTGACAGCCTTAAATTGACCCTAGTCGGAAAGTGGTTTCGGGACCACAAGACCGAGTCATAAAAATAATTAACCATTATATTTGATGCTTATTGTATGTATATAGGCATGTGTGAAAATTTCATGTTTGAATTTTGTTAATTGTAAGTGAATTTTGCTAAATAGGACTTGTGTGAGAAAATTTAGAAATGTGCTAGGCAAATGTTAAAGTGGCCTATTGATGCATGCTAGAAAATATTGTCCTTGCATGTCAAAATACCCAAAACTTGGGATGGTGGCCGACCATGCTATGGGTAAAAAGGTATTATAAACATGTTATGTTAGTGTTTCATGGGAGGAATGATAAAATAAGGAGCATGGTAATAAAATAATGAAAAGGAAAATGATGAAGAAAAAGTTCTCATGTTGTTCAACTTGGCCGAATAGAAGAAACAAAAAGAAGAGAAAGAGCTTGGAGAAAATCGGCTATGGTGGTTCACTAGACTAAGGTATGTTGATGTTGTTCCATGAGATTCATGCATGTTTTTAGTTGTTAGCTTGAGTTCTACCTAGCCCATGGTTTAAATCTTTGCTATGAGATGGAGATGATATTCGGCCATGGGAGTTGTCTTCTTGGTTGGTGTTTGATGTTGTGGTGATGAGGCATGAAGATGAGTTAAGTTTCGGCTAAGGTGGACTTGTGTTGATGTCATTTGCATGCCAAGTGTGAAGCTTTGTAATGATACATGTGATGGTGATTGATGACTCTTGGATTTTCTTTTTAGCATTTTTGAGTTAGACATTAAGTTCTTTGTTTAACCCATGACCAAAATTGAAATGGTATGGTGTCTTGATGCATTCGGCCATGGTAGGAAGTAGATGAGAATTGGTAGTAAGGTGAAGTGCAAATGTTAGTACTTGATTACTAGTGTATATATGTGTATTAGCCGGGTTTTGAACTTGAAACAAAATGGTATGTAGTCAATACAAGTAACCATATTTGTAGGAAGTATTAAGCATATAATTGGCCTCAACATAGACATGCATATTCGGCCACATGAGGTAGATTGGTGTTGCATGTATTCGGTTAGAGGCAAGCATATTGATGCTTTTATCTTGGCTTAGATAATCAGCTAAAAGAGAGTGTGGGCTAATATGTTGAGTTGATTCATGATTTCATATATATGTGACTCTAATGTCTAATGTATATATGGGTTAAGTACCTTGAGTTTCTCTTTTTGATGTTCAAATGATTAAATCAATTTATTTGTTAAATTAAGCTCAAGAGCAAAGGGGAACTAAATCCGATAAAGGGAAGGAAAAAGTGATCGAATAGCCGTCGAAATCGTTCGACAACATCCGAGGTAAGTTTTCGAGTAATGAAACTTAGTTTACGATTTGATTAAGTCATAACGTATAATCATAACAAATATACGGTGATATAATGATTCTACTTGAATTATATGTTGAGTTAATTAGTTTATACATATGATGGGTAGCCGTATGTGCATAGAGATCATGTCATAAAGCAAACCAAATCATGCTGTTTGTATGTGGCTATTGAGCCGAAAATGGGAATGCTTAATAATTGACTTGTGTTTGAATTCTAGTTATGAAAATGAAATAAAGATGTGTCATGATTTACTGATATGTGCATGAATATTCGGATGATAACGGGCTAAGTCCCGAAGGCATTTGTGCTAGTGACTAATTCCGGGCTAAGTCCCGAAGGCATTTGTGCGAGTTACTAATTCCGGGCTAAGTCCCGAAGGCATTTGTGCGAGTTACTAATTCCGGGCTAAGTCCCGAAGGCATTTGTGCGAGTTACTATATTCGGGCTAAGTCCCGAAGGCATTTGTGCGAACTACTATATCCGGGCTAAGTCCCGAAGGCATTTGAGCGAGTAGCTATATCCGGTTAAATCCCGAAGGTACTTGGTTTGGGAATGAGCGATCTTGCTGTAATAATTTCAATTAATATGCTCGTAAAATCCCAACGATGAGGTATGTTTCGTATATGCATTGGATTAGTTGATTCCTTTTAAATAGTATTCGCTCAGTCGATTAATGAGCTTCCGGCTTTTGGTTAAGTTGATCTCTTATGTATGAGTATAAGGGTTGGTAATGTGAAATAGGTATGATTTTGAGAATGTGTGTATATGAAATTATCCGTTTAGTCATATGAATGCTATACTTCAATTGTGCCTAATTTCATTGCTCAAAACTTACTAAGCATTAAATGCTTATTCCGTTTCTTTGATTCTCTGTTTTATAGATTTTGGTTCGTCAGCTATCGGACTCTGGATTGTCAAAGTCGAAGTCGTCCACACTATCAAAGCCCTTTTGGTACTCTTTTAGTTGAACTATGCTAATGGCATGTATAGGACTACCCTTGTGTTATTAGTCAAGTACTTTGGTGTTGTATATATTTGGATAGCCATGCGAAAATGGCTTATATATTTTGAGCATAGTGTTATAATCATTTTGTATGTATATGGTTATTGAGAGGTGTGAATATGCTTGGCAGTGATTGGCCATTGGAATGGTTAATCATGATCATATTTTGTGCTATATATGCTAAAGGGCTAGTTGAATCATGGAAACTATGAAATAGGTAAAGTCTACCTTAAAGGCAGATGCTGACAGCAGCAGTGATGTAAATTTGAAAAATCACTAAAAATATTAGGAATCGAATTAAATAGCGAATAAATTATGTAATCGAACCTTGATGAATTTACTTTCATATGGAAGAAACGAAATGATCATATGAGTCGTATTTTAAGAGATATTTAAGTTTTCGTGAAACAGGGCCAGAGCGATTTCTGGATCCCCTGATCTGACTTTGGAAATTCCCTATAAATTAACCAAAGATAGTTAGAGGTCATGACATATATTTATAGATTCCTTTTTGAGTCTAGTTTCGTTAGAAACAAACGGCATAAGTATTGAAGTCCTGTACAGGGAGATATATAAGCCGTAATGCATGAAGGTCAGAGCAGTTGAACCCTGAAACAGGGGAGACTTGAACTAATTAACTGTACTAATTGGCCCGACTAAAAATTCTAGAAAAAAATTTGTAGATGGATATATGAGTCTAGTTTCAGGGAAAATTTACGGAATCAGTTTTCGAGCTTCGGAACTCGAGATACGATTTTTAAAGTGACTGTGATGCAGTTAGCCAGCTTGTCTGAAAAAAAATAAAAAAATGAACTATGTAAGTTAATGAAATAAGTCCGTACATACCTCGTGTTCGACTCCGGCAACGGTCTCGGGTACGGGGTGTTATAATTTTATTGGTATCAGAGCTACGGTTTAGTCGATTCTAGGACTACCGTAATACGTTTGGGTCTAGCTATACATGCCATTTTGCGATTATTTGATAGTGTGGTGATTTCTAACAATTGAAAATGTGTTTATTTATAGTAATGGATCCCGATCCCAACTGAGCGGTAGCTGACGATCTTGAGAGTGTAGCGCCTGCTCCCGCGCAAGGGACACCGCCGGCGGACTCTCAACCTATTGCTAGTAATCCGAACGATGAAGCTAGACAAGCTTTTTATAGCGTGATGAATGATTGGTTCAACCAATACATTCGAACTAATACGGCTGTTCCACACCCCCCATTCCCGACTAATATAACCCCCGCACCTGCAATGCCTCCGGTCACTGACCAAATAAGGTCAAATAAGCCCCCAGTTGACAGAATTCGAAAACACGGGGCTACTGAATTTAAAGCTACGGACAGCGACGACGCCGAGCAAGCTGAATTTTGGTTGGATAACACTATTCGGGTACTTGATGAACTATCTTGCACACCCGATGAATGCTTAAGGTGTACCATCTCCTTACTACGTGATTCTGCTTACTATTGGTGGAATACGTTGATTTCTGTTATGCCTAGAGAGCAAGTAACTTGGGAGTTTTTTTCCAAACCGAGTTTCGAAAGAAGTATATCAGTCAGAGATTCATTGACCAAAAACGGAAGGAATTTCTTAAACTTAAACAAGGTTCCATGTCGGTTACCGACTATGAACGAAAATTTGTGAGGCTTAGCCGGTACGCACAAGAATGCATTTCTTCAGAAGCTGTGATGTGTAAACATTTCGAAGATGGGCTAAATGATGATATAAAGATGTATGTTGGCATTTTAGAAATCCGAGAATTTCTGGTACTTGTCGAGCGAGCTTGCAAAGCCGAGGAGCTCAGTAAGGAGAAAAGGAAAGCTGATATGGGAGCAAAGGAGTTTCGTAAGAGATCTTCGGGAAAGCCCTTCCAACAGTCATCGAAGAAATTTAGAGATGACTTAGGCCGGTCTAGAGACACTTCGGTTTTTTCTAGACGAGATCGTGACTGACCCCCTGTGAGTACACGAGTCACTTCGGTCGCCAGTGTTGGAAACGATCGTCGAGACAGAACGGAGTGCCAGTATTGTTGTAAATGGCATTCGGGGAATTGTAGATTCCATGACCGCTCCTGTTATAAATGCGGATCAGCTGACCATTTTATCAAGGATTGCCCGAGACTGTCTGAACAAAATGTAAATCAGAGTGGGAAACCAGGTGCAACTACTGCTCGGGGTAGACCGTCTAGAAACACGGGCAACGGTAGTGGCGGTCAGAGAGGATCTAGAGATGCTACAACTAGATCTGAGGCTCGTGCGCCTGCTAGAGCTTATTCTATACGTGCACGCGAGGATGCTTCTTCGCTTGATGTTATTACCGGTACTTTCACTCTCTTTGATACTAATGTGATTGCTTTGATTGACCCTGGTTCTACTCATTCTTATATATGTGAAACCTTAGCAACCAGTAAGACTTTACCTGTTGAGTCTACTGAGTTCGTAATTCGGGTGTCAAATCCCTTGGGTCGTTATGTGCTTGTCGACAAAGTGTGTAAGAAATGTCCCTTAGAAATCAGAGGTTCCTGCTTTCCGGCCAATTTGATGCTTTTACCGTTTGATGAATTTGATGTTATCCTCGGTATGGATTGGCTAACCGTTCACGATGCAGTTGTGAATTGCAAAAGAAAAACTATCGATTTGAGGTGTGCAAATAATAAGATGATTCGAGTTGAGTCTACTGACTTGAATGGGTCGCCAGCTGTAATATCATCGATGTTGGCTCAAAAATATGTAAGAAAGGGGTGTGAAGCATACCTTGCGTATGTACTTGATGACAAAGAGTTAGAAAAGAAGCTTGAATCTATGCCAGTGGTTTGTGAATATCTGGATGTTTTTCCCGAAGAATTACCGGGTTTACCACCTGTTCGGGAGGTAGAGTTTGGTATTGAGCTTCTACGTGGGACTACACCGATTTCGATAGCTCCGTATCGTATGGCACCAATAGAATTAAAGGAATTGAAAGCTCAGTTGCAAGAGTTGACGGATAGAGGTTTCGGTCGACCAAGTTTCTCACCTTGGGGTGCACCAGTATTGTTTGTGAAAAAGAAGGACGGAACCATGAGGTTGTGCATCGACTATCGTTAGCTGAATAAGGTGACAATAAAGAATAAATATCCGATACCGCGCATTGACGATTTGTTTGATCAACTAAAGGGAGCCTCAGTGTTTTCAAAGATAGATTTGAGATCGGGTTATTATCAGTTGCAAATTCTAGATTCGGATATACCCAAAACAGCTTTCAGAACGAGATATGGTCACTACGAGTTCTTAGTGATGTCGTTTGGGCTCACTAATGCCCCTGCGGTATTTATGGATCTGATGAATCGGGTCTTCAGACAGTATCTGGACCGGTTTGTAGTTGTGTTTATTGATGACATCTTGGTCTACTCAAGAGATGAAACCGAGCATGCTGAGCACCTGAGATTAGTGTTGCAGATTTTACGAGATAAGCAGTTATATGCGAAGTTCAGTAAGTGTGAGTTCTGGTTAAGAGAGGTGAGCTTCTTGGGTCATGTGGTACCCGCATCGGGTATTCGAGTTGATCCGAGCAAAATTTCAGCCATACTTAACTGGAAGCCTCCGAGAAATATTACTGAGGTTCGGAGCTTTTTGGGACTTGCCAGTTACTACCGACGGTTTGTAAAAGGTTTCTCGATGATAGCCACACCAATGACGAAACTACTTCAGAAAGATGTTAAGTTTGAATGGACAGAAAAGTGTCAAAAAAGTTTCGATCAATTGAAAACTCATTTGACGGAAGCTCCAGTACTAGTGCAGCCCGAATCAGGCAAGGAGTTCATCATTTACAGTGATGCATCCTTACTTGGGTTGGGTTGTGTATTGATGCAAGAAGGTCGAGTTGTAGCTTATGCGTCGAGGCAACTGAAGCCACATGAGAAAAATTATCCAACCCATGATCTCGAACTGGCTGCCATCGTATTCGCTTTGAAAATATGGCGACATTACTTATTTGGTAGAAGTGCTATGTATATTCGGATCACAAAAGTCTCAAATATTTGATGACTCAAAGAGACTTGAATCTGTGACAAAGACGTTGACTTGAGTTGTTAAAAGATTATGAGCTTGTCATTGACTATCACCCGGGAAAGGCTAATGTGGTTGCGGATGCTTTGAGTCGTAAATCACTGTTTGCTTTACGAGCGATGAATGTACACTTGTCTGTTCTATCCGACAATGTGTTAGTAGCAGAATTAAAGGGTAGACTGTAACACCCCGGACCCGAGACCGACACCGGAGTCGGACACGAGATGTTAACAAACTTTGAAAAATTTTTCCAGACACTGCCCAGTCTGAGTACTAGTCGCTTCAAAAATCATATCTTGAGTTTCACAACTCGAAAATCAGTTTTGTGATTTTTCCCTGAAACTAGACTCATGGCCCCACCTATGTATTTTTTTCTAGAATTTTTGGTCGGGCCAATTAGTACAGTTTATTAGTCAAAGTCTCCCATGTTACAGGGGTCGACTACACTGACCTTTTCCCATTACGACTTGGATATCTCTCTGCACAGAGCTTCAATACTGATGCCGTTTGTTTCTATAGAAACTAGACTCAGAGAGGAATCCATACATATATGGTATGACCCCTAATTATCTCTGGTCAATTTATAGTGAATTTCCAAATTCGGAACAGGGAATCCAGAAACTGTTCTGGCCCTGTTCCACAAGAACCCGAATATCTCTTACTGTACTGTTCATATGATTGTTTCGTTACTTTCATATGAAAGTAGATTCATCAAGGTTCGATTACATAATTTATTCACTATTTAATTCCACTCCTACGAATTCTTGTGATTTTTCCAATCCACACCACTGCTGCTGTCAGCCTCTGTTTTCAAAGTAAACCTTACCTATTTTCGGGGTTTCATGGACCAACTAGGGCCTTGTCATACATATGCCCACATATGATCATACTTAGCCATTCCAATGGCTGATCATTTGCTCAACACTTCCATTCCAACTATAGTTACATCATGAAACCATCTATACATTCATAAACACGAATGGTCTAATGCCATACTCCACTTCTACAAGCCATTTTCGCATGGCTGTACACTTATACATTTCATAAATTACTCGAAAAACAACAATGGGTAGTCCTATACATGCCATATCAAAATTCAACCAAAATAGTACCCAAAAGAGCCTTTGATAGTGTGGGCGACTTCGACTTCAAGATCCCGAGTCCGATAGCTGGAGAACCAAAAATCTATAAAACAGAGGAGCAGTGTAACGAGTAAGCAATTTATGCTTAGTAAGTTTTGAGCAAGGAATTCTAGCATAAACAAAGAATAACACACATTTAGCTAAACGGAATATTTCATAATACGCAATTTACCGATATCAAACTTGCTTCACAACATTAACAACCCTTATGTACATACACAATAGACTAACTTAGCCGAAGGCCGGTAGCTCGTTTATCAACTGAGCGAACATTTATTTGTAAGGGCTCGATTAAATTCAACACATACGTAACATATCCCCATATTGGGATGTTTTTCGAGTATTCGCTGGAATTTTACAGCAAGCTCATTCATTACCAAATCACGTACCTTCGGGATTTAACCGGATATAGCTCCTCGTTCAAATGCCTTCGGGACATAGCCCGGTTTTAGTAACTCACACAATGCCTTCGGGACATAACCCGGATTTAATAACTCGCACGAATGCCTTCGGGACTTAACCCGGATTTAGTATCTCGCACAAAGGCCTTCGGGGCTTAACCCGGAATTTGTATCTCGCACAAATGCCTTCGGATCTTAGTCCGGATATATTCACTTAGCACAAAGCCTTCGGGACTTAGCCCGGACAGCATTCAATTAATCATGCACATCTAACAATAATTCATGGCACATTCATATTTCATTTTCATTTGCGAAACTCAAACACAAGGCACATATCGTCCTTGCACATTCGGCTCAATAGCCACACATAGAGCATGATTTAATCACATCGTAATTTAAGCTCTCTTACTCAAGAACTTACCTCGGGTGTTGTCGAACGATTCCGCTAGCTATTCAACCACTTTTTCCTTCCCTTTATTGGATTTATTTCCCCTTTGCTCTTGAGCTTAATTAAACAAATAAATTGATTTCATCATTTAGGCATCAAAAAGATGAACACAAGGCACTTAGCCCATATTTATACATTAGACATTAAAGTCTCATACATGCAAAAATCATGCATCAACACAACATATTAGCTAATTTCTTTCCCCTTGGCCGAATATGCATGTCTATTTTTGGGGTCGATTTCAACACTTAATACACACATATACATACTAGTAAAGCATCCTCCCCCTTTTCATCAATTTAACACATGCATTGCTCATTAACATGCAAAGTTACATTCGGCCTTAGCACACATCTTGCTAGCCGATTCTTCTCCATTTAGCAACCAATGCACATATGTGCTCACACAAAAATGCTAAAAAGGAGGTTCAAGAATCATCAAGCCATCATCACATGCATCATTAACAAGCTTCATATTTTGCATGCAATGGCATTAACCCAACCTCTACCTAGGCCGAATCTTAACTCATCCTCATGCCTCATCACCACAACATCAAACACCAACCAAGAATGATGCATCCATGGTCAAGTGCCAATTCCATCACATAGCAAGATTTAGACCATGGGCTAGGTAGAACTCAAGCTAACAACTAAAACATGCATGCATCTCATGGAACATCATCAAACATACCTTAGCCTAGCTACATGCATGGCCGAATCTCTTCACCTTTCTTCTTCTTTCCTCCTTAAAATTTTTGGCCAAGGATGAACCAAAGGATGAGAAAATTTTTTCTTTGTTTTTCTTTCTAATTTAGGCTAAATGAAGGTGAGAAAAGGATGAACAAAGATCTTCTCCTCTCTTTTCTTTAGCTCACGGCAATGGGGGGGAAAAGAATCAACTACACACTTTTTTTTTGTATATTCATCATACTCCTTTTCATTATTTAATTTCCATGCCTATTATTTTATTTTTTTCCACCCATGATGCACCAACAAAACATGTCTATGACATGTCTTGGCCATCAAACTTGGTCTACCATGCTTGTCATGGCCGGCCACTACTAGTAAGGGGGGAATTTGACATGCAAGTCCCCCTTTGTCCACATGCACTAATAGGTCCTCACACATTGACCTATCACATTTTAGAATTTTCTCACATAAGTCCTATTGACTAAATTCACATGAAATCAACCAAATTGAAGCTTGAAATTTTCACACATTCATAATTACATATTCTAGACAATAAGTATCACATTCAAACATTTCGGTGACTCGGTTTAGCGGTCCCGAAACCACTTCCCGACTAGGGTCAACTTTGGGCTGTCACAACTCTCCCCACTTAAGAAATTTTCGTCCCCGAAAATCTTACCGGTAAATAGGTTTGGGTATCGTTCTTTCATCGAGCTCTCGGTCTCCCAAGTAGCTTCCTCGATCCCGTGTTTGAGCCATAACACCTTTACTAGCGGAACTCTTTTGTTTCGCAACTCCTTCACTTCACGAGCTAGGATACGCATCGGTTCTTCTTCATAGCTCATGTCGACTTGAATTTCAAACTCTGATGGGCTAATTATATGCGATGGATCAGATCGATAGCGTCGAAGCATCGAAACATGAAAGACGTCATGAATCTTTTCAAGCTCCGGGGGCAAAATCAATCTATACGCAACCGGACCAACTCGTTCGGAGATTTCGTACGGCCCAATGAATCTTGGGCTCAACTTGCCCTTACGGCCGAACCTGAGTATCTTTTTCCAAGGTGAAACCTTAAGGAACACTTTGTCTCCCACCTGATACTCGATGTCTTTTCATTTCAAATCTGCGTACGACTTTTGACGATCCGTGGCTACCTTCAGACTTTCACGGATTACCTTTACTTTCTGTTCAGCATCTTTAATCAAATCAACTCCGAAAATTTTACTTTCACCGAGCTCGGTCCAAAACAATGGTGTACGGCATTTACGACCGTACAAAGCCTCGTAAGGTGCCATCTTAATACTTGATTGAAAACTATTGTTGTAAGCGAATTCAATCAAAGGTAAATACCGTTCCCATGAACTACTGAACTCGAGGATGCAACATCTCAACATATCCTCAAGTATCTGAATTATCCGCTCGGATTGACCATCGGTTTGGGGGTGAAAAGCAGTGCTAAAATGCAGCTTGGTACCCAGAGCTTCTTGCAATTTCTTCCAAAATCGTGAGGTGAATCTCGGATCTCTATCCGACACGATAGAAACAGGTACCCCGTGTAATCTCACAATTTGATAAACGTACAATTCAGCTAGTTTATCCAATGAAAAATCCGTACGTACGGGGATGAAATGAGCCGACTTAGTCAGTCTATCAACAACAACCCATATCGCATCCTTCTTACTTGCTGACAAGGGCAGTCCGGACACAAAGTCCATTGTGACTCGATCCCATTTCCACTCGGGTATCATGATCGGCTGGAGTAATCCTGAAGGCACTTGATGTTCCGCTTTCACTTGTTGACATATTAAACATCTCGAAACAAAGTCGGAGATGTCCCGTTTCATACCATGCCACCAAAATTGACGTTTCAAATCGTTGTACATTTTCGTACTCCCCGGGTGAATTGACATTCGGCTACAATGGGCTTCGTTCAGAATCATCGAAATGAGTTCCGAATTCCTTGGAACACACGAACGATTTTTGAACCTCAAACAATCATCATCATCAATTTGAAACTCCGATTCCTCGTTCGGAAAACACTTAGCCCGTTTTGCAACCAATTCATCATCGACTTTCTGAGCTTCACGAATTTGGTGAGTCAATAATGGTTTAGCTTTTAATTCAGCTACTAACACATTGTCTGGTAGAACAGACAAATGCACGTTCATCGCTCGTAAAGCAAACAATGACTTCCAGCTTAAGGCGTCCGCAACCACGTTAGCCTTTCCCGGGTGGTAATTAATGACAAGCTCGTAATCTTTCAACAACTCAAGCCAACGTCTTTGTCGCAGATTCAAGTCTCGTTGAGTCATCAAATATTTGAGACTTTTGTGATCCGAAAATACATGGCACTTATCACCAAACAGATAATGTCGCCATATTTTTAAAGCAAACACGATGGCAGCTAGTTCGAGATCATGGGTCGGATAATTCCTCTCGTGTGGCTTCAATTGTCTCGACGCATAGGCCACGACTCGACCTTCTTGCATCAATACGCAACCCAACCCAAGTAGGGATGCGTCACTATAAATGACAAACTCTTTACCTGATTCGGGTTGCACCAAAATTGGAGCTTCAGTCAAATGAGTTTTCAGTTGGTCGAAACTTTTCTGACATTTCTCCGTCCACTCGAACTTAACATCCTTTTGAAGTAGCTTCGTCATTGGTGTGGCCATCATCGAGAAACCTTTCACAAATCGTCGGTAATAACCGGTGAGCCCCAAAAAGCTCCGAACTTCAGTAATATTTCTCGGAGGTTTCCAGTCAAGTATGGCTGAAATTTTGTTCGGGTCAACTCGAATACCCAACGCGGATACCACATGACCCAAGAAGCTAACCTCTCTTAACCAGAACTCACACTTACTGAACTTAGCATATAACTGCTTATCCCGCAAAATTTGCAGCTCTAGCCTCAGATGCTCAGCATGTTCGGTCTCATCTCTTGAATAGACCAAAATGTCATCAATGAACACAACTACGAACCGATCCAAATACGGTCTGAGGATCCGATTCATCAAATCCATAAATACTGCAGGGGCATTAGTGAGCCCAAACGACATCACCAAGAATTCGTAGTGACCATATCTCGTTCTGAAGGCAGTTTTAGGAATATCTGAATCTCGAATTCGCAACTGATAATAGCCCGATCTCAAATCTATTTTTGAGAACACTGAGGCTCCCTTCAGTTGGTCGAACAAATCATCGATGCGCGGCAACGGATATTTGTTCTTTATCGTCACTTTATTCAGCTGACGATAGTCAATGCACAACCTCATGGTTCCGTCCTTCTTTTTCACGAACAATACTGGTGCACCCCAAGGTGAGAAACTTGGTCGAGTGAAACCTCTATCCGTCAGTTCTTGCAACTGAGCTTTCAACTCCTTTAACTCGGTTGGTGCCATACGATACGGAGCTATCGAAATCGGCGTAGTCCCAGGTACAAGCTCAATACCAAACTCTACCTCCCGAACAGGTGGTAAACCCGGTAATTCTTCCGAAAAAACATCCGGGTATTCACAAACCACCGGCACAGATTCGGGTTTCTTTTCTAATTCTTTGTCATCAAGTACATACGCAAGGTATGCTTCGCACCCTTTTCTTACATATTTCTGTGCCAACATTGCTGATATTACAGCTGGCATCCCCTCCAAGTCCGCAGACTCAAATCGGACTACTTCGTTATTTGCGCACCTCAAATCAATAGTCTTGCTCTTGCAATTCACAATCGCATCATGCGCGATCAACCAATCCAAACCAAGGATAACATCAAATTCATCAAACGGCAAAAGCATCAAGTCCGCCGGAAAACAGGAACCTCGAATTTCCAGGGGACATTTCTCACACACTTTGTCAACAAGCACGTAATGACCCAAGGGATTTGACACCCGAATTACGAACTCAGTAGACTCAATAGGTAAAGTCTTACTGGATGCTAAGGTTTCACATATGTAAGAATGAGTAGAACCGGGGTCAATCAAAGCAATTACATTAGTATCAAAGAGAGTGAATGTACCGGTAATAACATCAGGCGAAGAAGCATCCTCGCGGGCACGTATAGCATAAGCTCTAGCAGGCGCACGAGCTTCGGATCTAGTTATATCATCTCTAAATCCTCTCTGACCACCACTAACATTGCCCGTATTTCCAGATGGTCTACCTCGAGCAGTGGTAGCACCCGGTTTCCCACTCTGATTTTCATTCTGTTCAAACAACCTCGGGCAATCTTTAATGAAGTGGTCAACTGATCCGCACTTGTAACAGGAGCGGTCAGGGAATCTACAACTCCCCGAATGCCATTTACCGCAATATTGACATTTCGTTCTATCTCGACGTTCATTCCCAACACTGGCGACCGAAGTGCCTCGTGTACCCACAGGGGGTCGATCACGATCTCGTCTAAAAAGGCCCGAAGTGCCTCTAAACTGGCCCGCATCATCTCGAAATCTCTTCGATGTCTGTTGAAGAGACCTTCCCGAGGATCTTTTACGAAACTCTCCAGTTCCCTCATCAACTCTTTGCTTTTCTTTTCTAAGCTCTTCGGCTTTACAAGCTCGTTCAACAAGTACCACGAACTCTCGTATTTCAAGAACGCCAACGAACATTTTTACATCTTCATTCAGCCCATCCTCGAAGCGTTTACACATAATAGCTTCGGACGAAACACATTCCCGAGCGTATTTGCTAAGTCTAACAAATTTTCGCTCGTAATCAGTAACCGACATGGAGCCTTGCTTAAGCTCAAGAAATTCCTTCCGTTTTTGATCAACAAATCTCTGACTGATATACTTTTTCCGAAACTCAGTTTGGAAAAACTTCCAAGTTACTTGCTCTCGGGGCACAACAGAAGTCAGAGTACTCCACCAATAGTAGGCAGAATCACGTAGCAAGGAGATAGCACACTTTAGGCATTCATCGGGTGTACAAGATAGCTCATCGAGTACCCGGATAGTGTTGTCCAGCCAAAATTCAGCTTGCTCGGCATCATCGCTATCCATAGCCTTAAATTCAGTAGCCCCATGTTTTCGGATTCTGTCTGGGGGCTTATTTGACCTTATTTGGTCCGTTACCGGTGGTATTGTAGGTGCGGGGGTAGTATTTGTCGGGAATGGAGGTTGTGGAACAGCCATATTAGTTCGAATGTATTGGTTGAACCAATCATTCATCACGCTATAGAATGCTTGTCTAGCTTCATCATTCGGATTACTAGCATTAGGTTGAGAGTCTGCCGGCACTGTCCCTTGTACGGGAGCAGGCGCTACACTCTCAAGATCATCAGCTACCTCTCGGTCACGATCGGGATCCATTACTATAAACACATTTACAATTGTCAGAAATCACCACACTATCAAGTAATCACATAAAATGGAATGTATAGCTAGACCCAACACATTACGGTAGTCCTAGAATCGACTAAACCGTAGCTCTGATACCAATTTAATGTAACACCCCGAACCCGAGACCGACACCGGAGTCGGACACGAGATGTTAACAAACTTTGAAAAATTTTTCCAGACACTGCCCAGTCTGAGTACTAGTCGCTTCAAAAATCATATCTTGAGTTTCACAACTCGAAAATCAGTTTTGTGATTTTTACCTGAAACTAGACTCATGGCCCCACCTATGTATTTTTTTCTAGAATTTTTGGTTCGGCCAATTAGTACAGTTTATTAGTCAAAGTATCCCATGTTACAGGGGTCGACTACACTGACCTTTTCCCATTACGACTTGGATATCTCTCTGTACAGAGCTTCAATACTGATGCCGTTTGTTTCTGTGGAAACTAGACTCAGAGAGGAATCCATACATATATGGTATGACCCCTAATTATCTCTGGTCAATTTATAGTTAATTTCCAAAGTCGGAACAGGGAATCCAGAAACTGTTCTGGCCCTGTTCCACAAGAACCCGAATATCTCTTACTGTACTGTTCATATGATTGTTTCGTTACTTTCATATGAAAGTAGATTCATCAAGGTTCGATTACATAATTTATTCACTATTTAATTCCACTCCTACGAATTCTTGTGATTTTTCCAATCCACACCACTGCTGCTGTCAGCCTCTATTTTCAAAGTAAACCTTACCTATTTTCGGGGTTTCATGGACCAACTAGGGCCTTGTCATACATATGCCCACATATGATCATACTTAGCCATTCCAATGGCTGATCATTTGCTCAACACTTCCATTCCAACTATAGTTACATCATGAAACCATCTATACATTCATAAACACGAATGGTCTAATGCCATACTCCACTTCTACAAGCCATTTTCGCATGGCTGTACACTTATACATTTCATAAATTACTCGAAAAACAACAATGGGTAGTCCTATACATGCCATATCAAAATTCAACCAAAATAGTACCCAAAAGAGCCTTTGATAGTGTGGGCGACTTCGACTTCAAGATCCCGAGTCCGATAGCTGGAGAACCAAAAATCTATAAAACAGAGGAGCAGTGTAACGAGTAAGCAATTTATGCTTAGTAAGTTTTGAGCAAGGAATTCCAGCATAAACAAAGAATAACACACATTTAGCTAAACGGAATATTTCATAATACGCAATTTACCGATATCAAACTTGCTTCACAACATTAACAACCCTTATGTACATACACAATAGACTAACTTAGCCGAAGGCCGGTAGCTCGTTTATCAACTGAGCGAACATTTATTTGTAAGGGCTCAATTAAATTCAACACGTACGTAACATATCCCCATATTGGGATGTTTTTCGAGTATTCGCTGGAATTTTACAGCAAGCTCATTCATTACCAAATCACGTACCTTCGGGATTTAACCGGATATAGCTCCTCGTTCAAATGCCTTCGGGACATAGCCCGGTTTTAGTAACTCACACAATGCCTTCGGGACATAACCCGGATTTAATAACTCGCACGAATGCCTTCGGGACTTAACCCGGATTTAGTATCTCGCACAAAGGCCTTCGGGGCTTAACCCGGAATTTGTATCTCGCACAAATGCCTTCGGATCTTAGTCCGGATATATTCACTTAGCACAAAGCCTTCGGGACTTAGCCCGGACAGCATTCAATTAATCATGCACATCTAACAATAATTCATGGCACATTCATATTTCATTTTCATTTGCAAAACTCAAACACAAGGCACATATCGTCCTTGCACATTCGACTCAATAGCCACACTTAGAGCATGATTTAATCACATCGTAATTTAAGCTCTCTTACTCAAGAACTTACCTCGGGTGTTGTCGAACGATTCTGCTAGCTATTCAACCACTTTTTCCTTCCCTTTATTGGATTTATTTCCCCTTTGCTCTTGAGCTTAATTAAACAAATAAATTGATTTCATCATTTAGGCATCAAAAAGATGAACACAAGGCACTTACCCCATATTTATACATTAGACATTAAAGTCTCATACATGCAAAAATCATGCATCAACACAACATATTAGCTAATTTCTTTCCCCTTGGCCGAATATGCATGTCTATTTTTGGGGTCGATTTCAACACTTAATACACACATATACATACTAGTAAAGCATCCTCCCCCTTTTCATCAATTTAACACATGCATTGCTCATTAACATGCAAAGTTACATTCGGCCTTAGCACACATCTTGCTAGCCGATTCTTCTCCATTTAGCAACCAATGCACATATGTGCTCACACAAAAATGCTAAAAAGGAGGTTCAAGAATCATCAAGCCATCATCACATGCATCATTAACAAGCTTCATATTTTGCATGCAATGGCATTAACCCAACCTCTACCTAGGCCGAATCTTAACTCATCCTCATGCCTCATCACCACAACATCAAACACCAACCAAGAATGATGCATCCATGGTCAAGTGCCAATTCCATCACATAGCAAGATTTAGACCATGGGCTAGGTAGAACTCAAGCTAACAACTAAAACATGCATGCATCTCATGGAACATCATCAAACATACCTTAGCCTAGCTACATGCATGGCCGAATCTCTTCACCTTTCTTCTTCTTTCCTCCTTAAAATTTTTGGCCAAGGTTGAACCAAAGGATGAGAAAATTTTTTCTTTGTTTTTCTTTCTAATTTAGGCTAAATAAAGGTGAGAAAAGGATGAACAAAGATCTTCTCCTCTCTTTTCTTTAGCTCACGGCAATGGGGGGAAAAGAATCAACTACACACTTTTTTTTTTGTATATTCATCATACTCCTTTTCATTATTTAATTTCCATGCCTATTATTTTATTTTTTTCCACCCATGATGCACCAACAAAACATGTCTATGACATGTCTTGGCCATCAAACTTGGTCTACCATGCTTGTCATGGCCGGCCACTACTAGTAAGGGGGGAATTTGACATGCAAGTCCCCCCTTTGTCCACATGCACTAATAGGTCCTCACACATTGACCTATCACATTTTAGAATTTTCTCACATAAGTCCTATTGACTAAATTCACATGAAATCAACCAAATTGAAGCTTGAAATTTTCACACATTCATAATTACATATTCTAGACAATAAGTATCACATTCAAACATTTCGGTGACTCGGTTTAGCGGTCCCGAAACCACTTCCCGACTAGGGTCAACTTTGGGCTGTCACATAGACCATTGTTGATTCATCAAATTCGTGAAGCTCAGAAAGTTGATGATGAATTGGTTGCAAAACGGACTGAATGTGTTTCGGATAGGGAATCAGAGTTTCAAATTGATGACGATGATTATTTGAGGTTAAGAAGTCGTTTGTGTGTTCCAAGAAATTCAGAACTTATTTCGATGATTCTGAACGAAGCTCATAGTAGCCGAATGTCAATTCACCCGGGGAGCACGAAAATGTACAACGATCTGAGACGTCAGTTTTGGTGGCATGGTATGAGACGAGACATTTCCGATTTTGTTTCAAAGTGTTTAATATGCCAACAAGTGAAAGCGGAACATCAAGTGCCTACGGGTTTACTCCAGCCGGTCATGATACCTGAATGGAAATAGGATCGAGTCACGATGGATTTTGTGTCTGGGTTGCCATTGTCGACAAGTAAGAAAGATACAATTTGGGTTGTTGTTGATAGACTGACTAAGTCAGCTCATTTTATTCCCGTACGTACGGATTATTCACTGGATAAACTAGCTGAATTGTATGTTTCTCAGATTGTGAGATTACACGGGGTACCCATTTCTATTGTGTCGGATAGAGATCCGAGATTCACCTCACGATTTTGGAAGAAATTGCAAGAAGCTTTGGGTACCAAGTTGCATTTTAGCACCGCTTTTAATCCCCAAACCGATGGTCAGTCCGAGCGGATAATTCAGATACTCGAGGATATGTTGAGATGCTGCATCCTTGAGTTTAGTGGTTCATGGGTACGGTATCTACCTTTGATTGAGTTCGCTTACAACAATAGTTTTCAGTCAAGCATTAAGATGGCGCCTTACGAGGCTTTGTACGGTCGAAAATGCCGTACACCATTGTTTTGGACCGAGCTCAGTGAAAGTAAAATTTTCGGAGTTGATTTGATTAAAGATGCTGAGCAGAAAGTAAAAATAATTCGTGAAAGTCTGAAGGCAGCATCAGATCGTCAGAAGTCGTACATGGATTTGAAACGAAAGGACATTGAGTATCAGGTGGGAGATAAAGTGTTTCTTAAAGTTTCACCTTGGAAAAAGATACTCAGATTTGGGCATAAGGGCAAATTGAGTCCGAGGTTCATCGGGCCATATGAAATAGAACGAGTCGGTCCAGTTGCGTATAGATTGATTTTGCCCCCTGAACTTGAAAAGATTCACGACGTCTTTCATGTTTCGATGCGTCGACGTTATAGATCTGATCCATCGCACATAATTAATCCATCAGAGGTTGAAATTCAACCCGATATGAGTTATGAAGAAGAACCGATTCGTATCCTGGCTCGTGAAGTGAAAGAGTTACGAAACGAAAAGGTTCCTTTAGTAAAAGTGTTATGGCTCAAACACGGGATGGAAGAAGCTACTTGGGAGACCGAGAACTCTATGAAAGAACGATACCCAAACCTATTTACCGGTAAGATTTTTGGGGACGAAAATTTCTTAAGTGGGGGAGAGTTGTGACAGCCCTAAATTGACCCTAGTCGGAAAGTGGTTTCGGGACCACAAGACCGAGTCATAAAAATAATTAACCATTATATTTGATGCTTATTATATGTATATAGGCATGTGTGAAAATTTCATGTTTGAATTTTGTTAATTGTAAGTGAATTTTGCTAAATAGGACTTGTGTGAGAAAATTTAGAAATGTGCTAGGCAAATGTTAAAGTGGCCTATTGATGCATGCTAGAAAATGTTGTCCTTGCATGTCAAAATACCCAAAACTTGGGATGGTGGCCGGTCATGCTATGGGTAAAAAGGTATTATAAACATGTTATGTTAGTGTTTCATGGGAGGAATGATAAAATAAGGAGCATGGTAATAAAATAATGAAAAGGAAAATGGTGAAGAAAAAGTTCTCATGTTGTTCAACTTGGCCGAATAGAAGAAACAAAAAGAAGGGAAAGAGCTTGGAGAAAATCGGCTATGGTGGTTCACTAGACTAAGGTATGTTGATGTTGTTCCATGAGATTCATGCATGTTTTTAGTTGTTAGCTTGAGTTCTACCTAGCCCATGGTTTAAATCTTTGCTATGAGATGGATGTAACACCCCTATCCCGTAACCGTCGCCAGAATAGGCAAGGGGCATTACCGGACTTGTAACTCATGTCAGAACAGTAAAATTTTAAACTTTTTCTTGAAATAAGATCGTTCATTTAAATAAGTACTAAGCACAGCCAGAGGTAAAATTTAAACTTCACTAAGTAAACATTCAAAAGATGCCATTTTCGCATGGCTTATATACATTAACCAAAAATATTCTTCCGCCACTAGTCTATTCTATACATGCCATAAAATAATTCTAAACATAACAGTAACAAGCGGTGGATAGTGATAGTGTGACTAGTTGCTGACGATCCCCGAGCCTGTAGCTTCTCAATGAGATCTATAAAATAGAGGAAACAGAGTAAACGGAGTGAGCATTACAATGCTTAGTAAGTTTTAAGCAGTGTCAACAGATAACAATAAAATTATAACATAGTTGTTCGTATATTTTATCTCACTCTTCCTTCGGGCATACCATCCCTTTACCGAATATGCACATCTCATCATATACAATAGGTAGATAAACTTTCACATAAAAGTGAGCTCATGTGACATAGATATTTTCGAATGATAATGACCTAGATGGTCAAATATTTCCAAAGCACCTTCTTCATCAATTTTCAACTTTCAATAATCCTTTCCACTTGTTCATAATCACATCCATATTTTTAAGTATTTCAACATGACAAGTACTAAATTACCGTTGGCACATAAAGAACTAAACATATTCCTTATCACATATACGTAAGCTTACAAAACATAATCCTTACCTTGAACTGGCACATCTAGCTGAACCCAACCCATACTCAAATCATAAGGCTTTTGGGCAGAATATGCACTAATACATAAGAATATTTCATCACATACTTCATTATACAAGCATACCATTACCAATTAGATCATTCTCATATTTGGAGTTATAATATTAATCACATTTACCTACCTCTTTGATACTGACAATTCACCTCGAAATCACTCCACCGACGAGTAAGTAATACGTACCTGAACAGCTTAAATACATAATACTTATTTGATGGTAACTTATTGCAGATACTCAATACCAAAGTCTTACTTGAATCCTAGCATTTAGCCGTCGGGTCTTTAAAGCTCGGATATAGTACGAGCACGAAGCCTACGGACATTAATCAGGATAATATTCTCGCATAAAGCCTGCGGGGTTTTAACCCGGATATAGTACTGACACAAATGCCCTTCGGGACTTATCACATTTATACACTTTCACATCCATCACATTGGCTATTCGGCCTTATCACATATATACACCTTCACATCCATCACATCGGCCATTAGGTCTTATCTCATATATACACTTTCACATTCATCACATCGGCCATTAGGCCTTATCATATATACACACTTTCACATTCATCACATTGGCCATTCGGCCTTATCACATATATTCACTTTCACATTCATCACATGGGCCATTCGGCCTTATCACATATATACACTTTCACATTCATCACATCGGCCATTAGGCCATATCACATATACACACTTTCACATTCATCACATCGGCCATTAGGCCTTATCACATATACACACTTTCACATTCATCACATCGACCATTAGGCCTTATCACATATACACACCTTGTACACCAATTTCATCATAACAAAATTGACTAGGTATACTAGTCATTTACGGCTTATAGCTTCACTTTAATACGGATTTGGTACTTTGATTACCAATATTTAATCGATAGCTTATAAGCAACTCAAATAGTTTTATTAAGGTTTACAACATAATCACAAATTCAGCACAAGCTGTTTTTCCTGAGCAACAGTCATTAAATTATTCGTAAATGGAGCTACGAAACTCGAAATGAAGTGTCGTTAATTTTCCCTGAAAATAGACTCATACATATTTTACCCAAAAAAATTTCAGAATTTTTGGTTTGGCCAATCAATGCCAGATTTTTCTTCAAGTTTCCACTATTTCACTGTTTGACTATGCTGACCACTCTTCACTACGAATCAAATTTCTCATTGTAAAAAATTCAAAATATGTTCTAGTTTATTTCATTTTAAACTAGACTCACTAAGGCATTTATAATATAAATTTTGTCTTTTAAAAAATTTTGTACAATTTATAATGATTTTCTAAAAACAGAACAGAGGATTACAGTGTCATTCTGCACTGTCTCAAACAACTTTAAATATTTCATTATCGGAAATTCCTTTGCTTACACGGTTTCTTTTATAAGAAACTAGACTCATTTTTAATTTCATGTGTCATTCAGCCTCTAATTCAAGTCCATAAATTTATGGTGATTTTCTAAAGTCACGTTACTGCTGCTGTCCTAAGCAGACTAATTCAAATTACACTTAAATTCCCAAGCTCAAACACTTAAGAACTTACCATTTGAGCTTAGAACATAACATGGCCACATCATATCTTATTAAATCAACTCATCATGTCCTATTATGATTGAATTTACTCAACGTTTAATCACTTAAAACTTACCTCGGAAGTTGCCGAACGATTACGACGGCTCTTCGATCACTTTTTTCCTTTCCCTTATCCAACTTTGATCCTCTAGGCTCTTGAGCTAAATCAAACAAAATTACTTCTCAATCAAACACATACATACGGCAACCATATACATTTCAAAAACCAATTCATTCGTATCATTTGTCCATGTATTAGCTTTTAGCATATTTGGTCATTAGAGCGACCTATTTAACTTTCTAGCATTCATTTCTAATTTTAATTAAACAATGTCGAATGCCATTAGCTACTAATGCCACACACACACATGTGCATAAAATTCATCCATACATAACCTCTAGCTCATTCGGTCATTCATCTCTCAAACCTATCAAAGTTTCATGTCAAACTTCCCTGGCTGAATACACATATAAGCACATAATGCACATTTAGCATTTTTTTATTTACTTCATGATACATTCGGCCTTGGCAAAATTTCATTAGAAATCCCTATTAGCCACTTCATCAATCAATTATATCATCTACTTAATATTTCATAACTTATCATGCTAGCTGAATATTATTTATTCAAGTTCATCATCTTCATATTCGGCATTAGCATCAAATATAATAGCCCATTTCTTCCCACTTTGAATCTATGCATCCATTTAATCATAGTTTGTTCAAGCACTCATACAACAAGATTCATCCAATTTAACAAGAAACAAAAACTTTATTCCTCCATAGCTACAATGGCTGAAAGATCTAGACATCTCAATACCGAAATTTCTAACATGGGTTGCCTAAAGAATTTGGTAGGGAGTTCAAATTTATCTAACATTTCAAGTAACTTAACACATCCATATAGCTAACATGCTAGTAGTATCAAGGCATCAACTAAAATTTTGAAGCCTCTTAGCCGAATCCTAACTCTCCAACAACTCTAATTTCATCCATGAGATAAATAGAAGTAGGCTAACCCTCCAAAGGATGTGTAAACCTCCAAAAGCAACATTGAACATACCTTAATCTCAAGAACCACCTTGGCCGAACTTCTCCTCTTCTTCTTCCTTCAATTCACGGCAATGGAGGAGCAACCTAGCTCATTTTTTGTTTCTCCCCTACTAACCACTATTATTTTATTACCCATGTTCTTTATTTTATTAATTCTAACATAAAACACTAACATAAAATGTTTATAATACATTTTAACCCATAGCATGGTCGGCGACTAGTCAAATTTTGGGTACTTTAACATGCAAACCCACAACTTTAATAGTTTAACATTTTAATCACTTGGACATTTGCCTATCATATTTTTAAAGTTTCTCAAATATGCCCTTTTTAGCTAAATTTCACATCCAAATGACAAAATTAAAGCATGAAATTTTCACACATACTTATTCACAAATAATAAGCATAGAATATAACAATTAATTATTTTTGTAACTCGGTTTTGTGGTCCTGAAACCACTTTCCGACTAGGGTCAAATTAGGGGTGTCACAACTCTCCCCCCCTTTAGGGATTTTCGTCCCCGAAAATTTCCACTGATGCATAGTTTAGGATAACGTCCTCTTATTGAATTATATTCATATAAACATTAGCTCATCGATAGCAATTGTAATTCATTATTGATTTCGCATCGATCTATAAAATCATTTTCTTATCTTAAAACAAATACATAAACATTTCTACAAGTATGCACATATATCTTATTTTTCTTGATTTCATAAGCAATAATCACTTAACTTAATTCACAAATGCATTTCAAACACATATTAAGAACATATTAACATGTATAATTCACATCATCAACCCACATATTTGTAACCCACATTTTCATTCATGTATAAGCTGTAACCTGACCGAAAGTACACATATACTCAAACATCCCACTAAATATCCTTTATAACTCCATCATATCTCACTATTCAACTTAACCTATTTCCAACAGAAAATCAACTTCCACATACCTGAACATTGAATTCATTTAGCACATTCAATCACCGTTAACGATACCCGTATACAATCGATTTGGCATAAAGCCTCATATAGTATACCGGCATGGGATTTATTTTAGCACATAACCCATATATCCAAAATTATCAGCATTCATCAAAGATTCTTACAGACTTTCAAATGTCGAACTTAATCGAAATAATTTCTTGAATATGATTAACAAAAAAAAATAGGGGTCATTTAGCAATAGCACATATGACTTCATATACCAAGCATTCCATAAACTAAATCCGTAACACATTTATAACATGAATTCATTTCTTAACAACATATCCACCATCTTTTTACGTATTCACTTATTTAGTATACATAACATAATATAATATGAACTCACAAATTTTTACTTTCATTTGATTTTCACATACCTTCCGTACATACCTATATCACTTATTCTGGTCTTACTTTATTTATCATCTTAAATATACCCGTTTAATCATTCGAAATCCTTACAGATACTCATTAAGCACATATAGCTCTTACAATGCCATATCCTAGATATGGTCTTACATATTCTCACATATCGAGCCAATGCCATGTCCCAGACATGGTCTTACACACTATCTCAAATCAATGCCTTCGTCCCAGACAAGGTCTTACATGAATTCCACTTCACACACTTAGTGCCCACTGACCGATCTCGCACTCATAGTGCTCGGTTAAAGGAATTCGCACACACACAGTGCCTCTAATCATTCACACACATAGTGCTCTTATTCATTCGTTATTACACATTGAAATGACTTAACCAAGTCTATAAACATCATGTATGTACACTTTTAAACATATCATCTCATTTAAATTTGAATTCGTATAGTAATGAACACTTAAACTTTGCTCAAATTACCGGCACGAAGCCTACTAGGCACGAAGGCCCGAATACACGTCACCAGCATGATTGCTCTTCAGGACCTAGCCCGGATATAACACCAGCACGAATGCTCTTCGGGGTTTAGCACGGATATATCACTAGCACGAATGCTCTTCGGAACTTAGCCCGGATACATCACTAGCACGAATGCTCTTCGGGACTTAGTCCGGATACATCACGAGCACGAATGCTCTTCGGGACTTAGCCAAGATATATCACTAGCACGAATGCTCTTCGGGACTTAGCCCGGATACATCACTAGCACGAATGCTCTTTGCGACTTAGCCCAGATATATCACTAGCACGAATGCTCTTCGGGACTTAGCCCGGATATATCACTAGCACGAATGCTCTTTGGGACTTAGCCCGGATACATCACTAGCACGAATGCTCTTCGGGACTTAGCCCAGATATATCACTCTTAATTCTCATGTACATATACACATATAGCAATACACATTAGTATATCATTTACATTACTTGAATACAAACACAACATGCTTATCGACCATTCAACTTCCAGTTCCATAGCCACATACAAAAATCACATTTATAGTCATAACACTCTTTCAAAATTGCATCACTTATACCCTTATAATTCAATCCAAATCGAAATTCAAATACGAGTACATGATACGTACCTGATCAATTTAATAATTTAGGCATATCTAAGTGAAGTTATATCGCAAATTCTCATAGTCAGAAGCTTGCTACAGCTCGATCGGGATCAAGATTCATTACAATACAGCAAACATATTTTAATAGTCAAAAATCATCACACTATCATTTTATCACTTTAAGGCATGTATAAATAGACTCACGCGTGCTACGTTAGTCCTAGAATCGACTAAACCGTAGCTCTGATACCAATAAAACGTAACACCCCTATCCCGTAACCATCGCCAGAATAGGCAAGGGGCATTACCGGGCTTGTAACTCATGTCAGAACAGTAAAATTTTGAACTTTTTCTTGAAATAAGATCGTTCATTTAAATAAGTACTAAGCACAGCCAGAGGTAAAATTTAAACTTCACTAAGGAAACATTCAAAAGATGTCATTTTCGCATGGCTTATATACATTAACCAAAAATATTCTTCCGCCACTAGTCTATTCTATACATGCCATAAAATAATTCTAAACATAACAGTAACAAGCGGTGGATAGTGATAGTGTGACTAGTTGCTGACGATCCCCGAGCCTGTAGCTTCGCAATGAGATCTATAAAACAGAGGAAACAGAGTAAACGGAGTGAGCATTACAATTCTTAGTAAGTTTTAAGCAGTGTCAACAGATAACAATCAAATTATAACATAGTTGTTCGTCTATTTTATTTCACTCTTCCTTTGGGCATACCATCCCTTTACCGAATATGCACATCTCATCATATACAATAGGCAGATAAACTTTCACATAAAAGTGAGCTCATGTGACATAGATATTTTCGAATGATAATGACCTAGATGGTCAAATATTTCCAAAGCACCTTCTTCATCAATTTTCAACTTTCAATAATCCTTTCCACTTGTTCATAATCACATCCATATTTTTAAGTAACTTAACACATCCATATATCTAACATGCTAGTAGTATCAAGGCATCAACTAAAATTTTGAAGCCTCTTAGCCGAATCCTAACTCTCCAACAACTCCAATTTCATCCATGAGATAAATAGAAGTAGGCTAACACTCCAAAGGATGTGTAAACCTCCAAAAGCAACATTGAACATACCTTAATCTCAAGAACCACCTTGGCCGAACTTCCCCTCTTCTTCTTCCTTCAATTCACGGCAATAGAGGAGCAACCTAGCTCATTTTTTGTTTCTCCCCTACTAACCACTATTATTTTATTACCCATGTTCTTTATTTTATTAATTCTAACATAAAACACTAACATAAAATGTTTATAATACATTTTAACCCATAGCATGGTCGGCCACTAGTCAAATTTTGGGTACTTTGACATGCAAACCCACAACTTTAATAGTTTAACATTTTAATCACTTGGACATTTGCCTATCATATTTTTAAAGTTTCTCAAATATGCCATTTTTAGCTTAATTTCACATCCAAATGACAAAATTAAAGCATGAAATTTTCACACATACTTATTCACAAATAATAAGCATAGAATATAACAATTAATTATTTTTGTAACTCAGTTTTGTGGTCCCGAAACCACTTTTCGACTAGGGTCAAATTAGGGGTGTCACAATGGAGATGACATTCGGCCATGGGTGTTGTCTTCTTGGTTGGTGTTTGATGTTGTGGTGATGAGGCATGAAGATGAGTTAAGTTTCGGCTAAGGTGGACTTGTGTTGATGTCATTTGCATGCCAAGTGTGAAGCTTTGTAATGATACATGTGATGGTGATTCATGACTCTTGGATTTTCTTTTTAGCATTTTTGAGTTAGACATTAAGTTCTTTGTTGAACCCATGACCAAAATTGAAATGGTATGGTGTCTTGATGCATTCGGCCATGGTAGGAAGTAGATGAGAATTGGTAGTAAGGTGAAGTGCAAATGTTAGTACTTGATTACTAGTGTATACATGTGTATTAGCCGAGTTTTGAACTTGAAACAAAATTGTATGTAGTCAATACAAGTAACCATATTTGTAGGAAGTATTAAGCATATAATCAGCCTCAACATAGACATGCATATTCGGCCACATGAGGTAGATTGGTGTTGCATGTATTCGGGTAGAGGCAAGCATATTGATGCTTTTATCTTGGCTTAGATAATCGGCTAAAAGAGAGTGTGGGCTAATATGTTGAGTTGATTCATGGTTTCATATATATGTGACTCTAATGTCTAATGTATATATGGGTTAAGTACCTTGAGTTTATCTTTTTGATGTTCAAATGATTAAATCAATTTATTTGTTAAATTAAGCTCAAGAGCAAAGGGGAACTAAATCCGATAAAGGGAAGGAAAAAGTGATCGAATAGCCGTCGAAATCGTTCGACAACATCTGAGGTAAGTTTTTGAGTAATGAAACTTAGTTTACGATTTGATTAAGTCATGACGTATAATCATAACAAATATACGGTGATATAATGATTCTACTTGAATTATATGTTGAGTTAATTAGTTTATACGTATGATGGGTAGCCGTATGTGCATAGAGATCATGTCATAAAGCAAACCAAATCATGCTGTTTGTATGTGGCTATTGAGCCGAAAATGGGAATGCTTAATAATTGACTTGTGTTTGAATTCTAGTTATGAAAATGAAATAAAGATGTGTCATGATTTACTGATATGTGCATGAATATTCGGATGATAATGGGGCTAAGTCCCGAAGGCATTTGTGCTAGTGACTAATTCCGGGCTAAGTCCCGAAGGCATTTGTGTGAGTTACTAATTCCGGGCTAAGTCCCGAAGGCATTTGTGCGAGTTACTAATTCCGGGCTAAGTCCCGAAGGCATTTTTGCGAGTTACTATATCCAGGCTAAGTCCCGAAGGCATTTGTGCGAACTACTATATCCGGGCTAAGTCCCGAAGGCATTTGAGCGAGTAGCTATATCCGGTTAAATCCCGAAGGTACTTGGTTTGGGAATGAGCGATCTTGCTGTAATGATTTCAATTAATATGCTCGTAAAATCCCAACGATGAGGTATGTTTCGTATATGCATTGGATTAGTTGATTCCTTTTAAATAGTATTCGCTCAGTCGATTAATGAGCTTTCGGCTTTTGGTTAAGTTGATCTCTTATGTATGAGTATAAGGGTTGGTAATGTGAAGTAGGTATGATTTCGAGAATGTGTGTATATGAAATTATCCATTTAGTCATATGAATGCTATACTTCAATTGTGCCTAATTTCATTGCTCAAAACTTACTAAGCATTAAATGCTTATTCCGTTTCTTTGATTCTCTGTTTTATAGATTTTGGTTCGTCAGCTATCGGACTCGGGATTGTCAAAGTCGAAATCGTCCACACTATCAAAGCCCTTTTGGTACTCTTTTAGTTGAACTCTGCTAATGGCATGTATAGGACTGCCCTTTGTGTTATTAGTCAAGTACTTTGGTGTTGTATATATTTGGATAGCCATGCGAAAATGGCTTATATATTTTGAGCATAGTGTTATAATCATTTTGTATGTATATGGTTATTGAGAGGTGTGGATATGCTTGGAAATGATTGGCCATTGGAATGGTTAATCATGATCATATTTTTTGCTATATATGCTAAAGGGCTAGTTGAATCATGGAAACTATGAAATAGGTAAAGTCTACCTTAAAGGCCGATGCTGACAGCAGCATTGATGTAAATTTGAAAAATCACTAAAAATAGTAGGAACGGAATTAAATAGTGAATAAATTATGTAATCGAACCTATGAATCTACTTTCATATGGAAGAAATGACACAATCATATGAGTCGTATTTTAAGAGATATTTAAGTTTTCGTGGAACAGGGCCAGAGCTATTTCTGGATCCCCTTATCTGAATTTGGAAATTCACTATAAATTAACCAGAGATAATTAGAGGTCATGCCATATATTTATAGATTCCTTTTCGAGTCTAGTTTCGTTAGAAAGAAACGGAATAAGTATTGAAGCCCTGTACAGGGAGATATATAAGTCGTAATGCATGAAGGTCAGAGCAGTCGAACCCTGAAATAGGGGAGACTTTAACTAATAAACTGTACTAATTGGCCTGATTAAAAATTATAGAAAGAAATTTCTAGATGGATATATGAGTCTAGTTTCAGGGAAAATTTACGGAATCAGTTTTCGAGCTTTGGAACTTGAGATATGATTTTTAAAGTGACTGTGATGCAGTTAGCCAGCTTGTCTGAAAAAAAAATGAACTGTGTAAGGTAATGAAATAAGTCCGTAAATACCTCGTGTTCGACTCCGGCAACGGTCTCGGGTACGGGGTGTTACATATCAATTGTAGGTTTGGGCTAAGGAGATCGCATCACGCTTGCTTACCAGGTGTGTACATACACTGCACACACATTATGTATCGGCAATAGCCGAAATGCCGAAAAGCTGAAAAGTCGAAAGTTTGGTTACGATAGTCTTACGAGTGCGCGAACACTCATAAGAGGGAGACCGATAGGTTGCCTGAGGCCCACAAGCAATTCTGTGGACTTGGGTTGTGATTTGGCCATGTGGACCGGAATGGGCTAAATGGGCCCGATGGGCTGTTGGGCCCATAATAGGAAAAAACTGAATGTTGATGCTATGTCATAGGAACTTGTATGTGAGCATGAATATGAATATGACTGGGCCTAACGGGCCATATAAATGTTATTTGGGCCTAATGGGCCATATACAGGTGATTTGGGCCTAATGGGCCATGTGAATATGGTTGGGCTTAATGGGCCAGATACAGGTATGTGAAATTGTTTGGGCTTTGTAAGGAGTTTTGGGCCTAGTATATGATATCCACATAAGACTTAATTAACATATTGCGACCGTGGACAAGTCAAAGGGTTAAGGTGTGGCAACGGGTATATGCATGTCTCGGATTGGATCTAGGGAGACCTTGGTACTTAAGCGGTCTTAATGACTCACCTCCTCTTCTCTGGAATCCTACCTGGTGCATAGTATTCGTTCATCTTAGCTCCTGGGACTCGTTAACGGGCCAAGGTAAGTGAAAATCGTAATTATGGGAAAATTACCGAAATGCCCCTAAGGGCGAAAATGACAAAAATACCCTTAAGCGTAGAATGTAAGTTTTATGGATGTGACATGCATACATATGATATTCTGCTTAGGTTGCATATGGGTGGGAATTATGGAACGGAGGAAGTATATGAGGATCGCATGGTTGCTTGACAATCGTGGATTCACCGACGGCTTTTAAAGCCCAATATGTAAATGAAGGTAGTTCCGCAATCGGGCTACCATGGTGTGTGGGCTGGGTGGGTCGATATTCATATCCCCACATGGTGTGACGGGGGACGGAGCTAGTGTGTAGCAGATGGATAATTTGGATAGGATTTCATTGCATGATTGATGAATGATGTTTTTTTTTAATGCTTGTTTTTGCCGAGGGTTGTACAAACTGAGTTTGCGAAAACTCACCCCCCTCTTTTATTTTATTTTCAGGTGATGCTCAGTAGAAGGTTCGATGTTTGTAGGGACTCTAGGTGGTTGGCTAGCAAGATAATTCGGACTTGGTTTTTTTTAAGCATTTAAGTTTTTATTTCTTTTTAAGTGTGTTCAGACCAGATTGTAATAAGGTTTTCAATTACTACTTGAATTATTATTATTTTCATTGTAATTACGAGAAGTTGAACATGGATTTCTTAAATTATAGTATGTTTTCTACGTTTCCGCAACTAAGTTTTTTTTTCAATATGAAATGATTTAAACAAGGCTTTCATAACTGAAACATTTTTTTTTAGTTAATTAGGGTTTTTTTTAAGAAGGGTTTTCAATGAAAACTCGGTTTTTGCTAAAACACTTTAATGTAACACGCCAGATTCGGCCATAATGTCTGGGCCGAGTTTGGGATGTTACAGAACTCGTCTCGCACATGGCCTCTCCGCCCATCACCTACCCGTGTCATGCACTCATGTCACGCGCGTATGGCCTAGTTCGTCGACCACAAGACCGTGTATTGCCACACGGGCGACCACACGCCCATGTGGCATCGACAGTTTCATTTTTTGGCTTTTGTCGATTCTCGTTTTCTGTGTTTTTAGGTACATACCTGGTTCGATTCCGCCGTAAATGCTACCCCGAGACCTCAAATACCTAAAATCATAATTGTCCAACTTTTTAGAACCTAAAATCATAGATTCAACTTATGAAAACCAAAATGAGCACAACTCTAATTCAAACCGATGAAATGCTGCTACCAACCTCACGAGTAACTCCTAAATAGCAACCAAAACCCCATTAAAACACTTAATCAGAGTAACATACAAGTTTAGTGAACCGAAAACTTACCACATGCGCCCCAACAATGAATAACATAGTCGAACAAGGAGGGAAACAAAGGGAGTTCGATAGCACAAGGAGTAGCGAGAAGGGAATTCAACAGCAAAAAAAGAGGAAAGGGAGAAGGGGAGTAGCCAAATTTTCTCTAAAAGAAAATAGTATTGACTGAAACTTATAACCCCCAATCTTTTTCTCCTGAATTCTCGCCACCAACATCCAATTACTCAGATTTTCAATCCAACACAAATTCTAGCTGAAATTTTGTAGCAAAAGAAAAGAATAGTACACTCCACTTAACCATCAGACCAGCAGGCCTATTCTGCTAGAATTTTACACACAATCAAATATAAGCCTATTGAACAAGAGTAAGGCTTTATTCAGGAAAAGCCAAAATTTGCACAATCAAGGCTTGAACTTGGGACCTCTCTCACACACCCAGAACATTTAACCACTAAAACAGTGTGTCATATTTAATCAAAACATAAATTAAAAACTTGGGGAGTTACAACTCTACCCCACTAAAAGAAAATTTCAGCCTCAAAATTTACCTAATCAGAAAAGGTGAGGATACTACTGATGCATCGAATCCTCTGACTTCCAATTGGCCTCCTTAGTGTTATGATTCCGCCACAGCACCTTCATTAATGGGATAGATTTCATACGCAAAACTTTAATGTCACGATCTAGAATTTGAACCGACTCCTCCTCAAATGTTAGATCTGGCCTAACCTTAATATCCTCCACAAGAACAATGTCCGTGGGATTAGAATGGTAATGTCTTAACATCGAGACATGGAAAACATCATGAATGCAATCCAACTCTGGAGGTAGTTCCAACTAATATGCGACTAACCCAACTCGCTTCAGAATCTAGTACGGTCTAATAAACTGAGGGCTTAGCTTGCCCTTGGGACCGAATCTCAATACCTTCTTCTATGGCGATACCTTAAGAAAAACGAAGTCTCCCACGGAATACTCTATCTCTTGTCGTTTCAGATCTGCATAAGACTTCTACCTATCTAAGCCACTTTCAGATGATATCGAATCAAGCGGACCTTGTCCTCAGTCTCAGCAACCAACTGCGGACCCAGAATACGTCGCTCACCCAATTTAGTCTAGCACAAGGGAGTGCGACACTTGCGACCATATGAGGCCTCGCAAGGTGCCATCTGTATACTAGACTGGTAGCTGTTACTGTAAGCGAACTCTGCTAAAGACAAGTACTCCTCCCAACTGCCTCGAAAATCAATCACACAGCTCCTTAACATGTCCTCCAATACTTGAATCACCCTCTCCGACTGACCATCTGTCTGAGGATGGAAAGCAATACTGAAGGCTAACCTTGAACCCAAAGCCTCATGAAGCTTCTTCCAGAATCGAGGCGTGAAAATATCAGAGATGATCGAGACAGGTACCCCATGCAACCTCACTATTTCAAAAATATAGAGCTTGGCCAATTTTTGCAGAGAAAAGTCTATCCTAACCGGGATGAAGTGAGCGGACTTGGTCAACCGATCCAAAATGACCTAGACAGAATCCTTCTTAGTGGGTGTTAGAGGCAACCCACTGACGAAGTCCATAGTTACTCACTTCCATTTCCATATCGATATCTTTACTTGTAACACTCGCCGGAATCAGATTATGAGGCATTACTGGAAAATACTAAACATTCACAATCATTTCGTAAACATCGAAACATCATAGATAAAACATCAATACGGAGTCCCATGTATAGGTCATTGAGACCTTAAACATGTATTAGAAAGGGGTCGAGACTAAACCGAACACATATAAATTTTTTTTGAAAGCTTAACATTTTTCCAAGGTTTACAAGTTACACGCCCGTGTTAACAGACCGTGTACTTAACCATGCCAAAACTGGAGGGTATACTGACTTTAATTCGTAGGGTACCCCATGGCTGAGACACACACCTGTGTCTCTGCCCATTGGACCAAAATAGGTCATTTGAATAGCCAATTTTCGACCCCAATTGGGTCAAACCTACAAGCACCAAAACTATGCTTAGTACACATATCAAATCATATCAAAAACATATATACAATCACAACCAAAACCAAGCCATATCACATGGATATATATACATTACATTCATATTGACATAACTCTAGCCTATACATGCCACTTAACCACAAAATCAAAGCTTTTATTTACCGAAACGATAATCGGATAGTGTGATGAGATCTCCTGTGACTTCCAACCTGAGCAATTCTTTGAAACCCTATAAACAAAGGAAAAACACACAGAGTAAGCTTCGAGAGCTTAGTAAGTCATAAGCAATTAAACCTTCACAAAATCATGCATATAGTTCAACTTGATTAAGTCAAAATTTAGTTAACTTCATACACATATTCAATCACTTTTCTATATAATCCAACATCGCCACATTAAGTAATTTCGTTACATAACCAACCAAAACATATTTATTTCATTTAATGCATAAAAATATATAAATTCCTTTTTATGCATTTCAAAACCCGAATAACCATATTCCATTATTTTTTTCATAATTCTCGTGTCCAAAACGTAGGACCACAATTTTATATAACAAGCACATTTATAATACATCGTTCCTTTTTAGATATTTCACATATCATCATTTGAATCATGCTCACATTTCATATCAGAATTTCATATATACATCCCATGTACCTGAATCATATATGGCAAATCACATTTACAATTCTACCTTTCTCATATAATTCATTTGATCATAGATAACTAACTAGTATCCACATCTCATTTTCACATAGATCATATATTTACTAATCATAATCATACTCTCTTTCATTGCATAATTTTTCATCTACTACATATTTAACATCATCAATCACATAGATTCCGTACATACTTGTACCATTACATTATTACCTATCACCTTTATCACTTTAATGCTCGAAGCACCAATTCATTCGATCATCAATGAACATTCAACGAACTCTCAAACTTAATGCCAATTTATTAGCCGAAGCTATAATTATATTGCACACTTAGTGCCATTACATTAAACCTAACTCATATTGGTATCACACACATAGTGCCATCGCACACTCAATACCATTTTAATAGTCGTAGCTATTTCATTTATCGCACACTTAGTGCCTCAAATTCAGTTCATATTTTACATACTTCAACTACACATTTATATTCTTTTACAACTTAATTCAGCATATATATATAAAATGCACATACATTTCAATTTAATAACATTTAATTACTTATGAACTTACCTCATACGAATACGAACGGACCGGAACGACTATTCGATAATTTTTTACTTTCCCTGATCCAAATCTGATTTTCTCATTTCTTGATCTAATTCAATGCAATTTCAACTTATTTAATCATATACTCCATCAAATTCATCTAAAAACACATAAATAGGCTAATTACACTTTTGCCCTAACATTTCACATTTTTCACAATTTAGTCCCTATTTCACAAAACACAAAATATTCAAAATTTGACCACACTCAGGCTGAATTTTCCTCTAGTCCTTATAAGCTCATATATACAATTTATTTCACATTTTAGTCCCTCAATTTCTCATTTTCACAAATTAGTCCAAAAAATTCAAATTCATAAAAAATCCCAATACAAAATATATTTATCTATCATCAAGCTTCCATATTTCACCATTTATCATCACAAAGCTCACAAAATCAACAATCGCATCTCATGAAATCATCATCAAATTCTAAAATTTAAGCATGGGTTTTGTAAAACACGAAGCAACGATCTCAAAAACGTAAAAATTATCGAAAATCGAGCTTAAAACTTACCTAAATCAAGCCCCAAATGGGCCGAACCCTTAAAACTCTTTTCTCCTATTCTTTCTTTGCATATTCAGGAATAATGAAGTAATATGGCCATACTTTTGTATTTGTTTTATTTATTTAATCTATTATTATTCAATTTACCTAATCAACATATAAAACTTCTTCTATTTATCAATTTGCCAAGCCATGAATTCCACTAACCCTTATAATGGTCTAATTACATTATAAATGCATCATATTATAAAGAAAAATTCAATTAAACATTCTCACATTTAACTATCAACTTTTTCTTTTTACGCGGTTAGGCCATTTTTACCGAATTAACCATTCAAACGGTAAAATTTCTTTACGAAACTTTCACACATCTCTAATATCATACCGTAGACTTTATTAAAATAATAAAATAAATATATTAACTTAGGATTATGGTCCGAAACCACTATTTTGATTAACCCCAAAAATGGACGTTACATCACCGACTGCAGCAAACTCGAAGGTAACTGATGCTCAGCCTTAATCTGCTCACAAGTTAAACAGCGAGCAATGAAGTCAGTAACTTCATCCTTCAACCCTGGCCACCAGTAAAACTCTCGTAGATCTCGGTACATTTTATTCCCACTGGGATGCATAGCATAAGGGCTACTATGCGTTTCCCTCAAAATCTACAGTCTCAAATCCTTATCATTCGGTATACGAATTCGACCGCGGAAACACAATACCCCATCCTTATTAATCCCTAAAACTATAGTTACATCACTCTCAACCTGACGGAAACGTAACTCAAGAGACTTATCCCCTATCTATTTACCTCTGATCTAATCAATCCATGTCAGTTTCACTTGAAGTTCTGCCAACAGACTCCCATCGTCAAAAAGGCTAAGTCAAGCAAACATCACTCTCAGATCAGTAATAGCCCTACGGTTTAATGCATCGGCAATCACATTGGCCTTACCAGGATGATACTCGATAGTGCAGTTATAATCTTTAAGCTGTTTAACGCCTAAGGTTTAACTCCTGAGTGAGGAGATATTTGATGCTTTTGTGATCAGTGTAGATAGTACACTTCTCACCGTACAAGTAGTGCCTCCAAATTTTCAAAGTGAAGACTACCGCTGCCAACTCCAAATCGTTCGTCGGATAATTAGCCTCATGAGTCTTGAGCTGATGAGACGCATAAGCTACCACATTTCCGTCTTGCATTAGTATGCAACCCAAAACCACATGTGACACATCACTGTATACCACGAAGTCCTTACTGGGCTCAGGCTGTATTAAAACAAGAACCTATGTCAAAACAGTCTTGAGCTTATCAAAGCTCTCTTGCTGAGCATCAGTCTAAGCGAAAGAAACTCCCTTACACAGAAGCTTAGTTAATGGAGCTGCGATCAAGGCGAACCTTTCTACAAAATTTCAATAATATCCTGCCAGCCCCAGAAAGCTACAGACCTCAAACATATTCCTTGGTTGTTTCCAATCCAACACCGCCTCAATCTTATGAGGATCAACTCGTATCCCCTTAGTAGAAACTACATGCCCCAGAAATGTTACTTCCTGAAGCCAGAACTCACACTTGCTGAACTTCGCATACAACTATTTCTCAAGAAGAATCTCTCAAACCATTCTGAGATGCTCATTGTGCTCATCCTCTATCTTAGAATATACCAAGATGTCGTCAATGAACACCACTACAAACTGATCCAGGTAGGACTAAAATACTCGGTTCATCAAATCCAAAAATGCCGCTGGTGCATTAGTCAAACCAAAGGGCATAACTAGAAACTCATAATGTCCATATCGAGTCCTAAATGCTGTCTTATGCACATCAGTCTCCTTAACTCTCAACTAATGATAGCCCGAACATAGATCGATCTTAGGAAACATAGAAGCCCCTCTGAATTGATCGAATAAGTGTCTATCCTTAGAAGTGGGTACTTATTCTTGATCGTTAGCTTGTTCAGCTGACGGTAGTCAATACACACCCTCATTGTCCCATCTTTCTTTTTCACAAAGAGAACAGGTGCTCCTTACGAAGACACACTAGGACGAATAAACTCACGGTCTAACAGTTCTTGAATCTGAGCCTTAAGCTCTGTAAGCTCCTTTGGTGCCATTCGGTAAGGGGCGATAGACACTAGAGCTGTACCAAGAATCAACTCAATCCCAACTCTACCTCATGGCTCGAAGGAAACCCCAGTAACTTCTCAGGAAACACATCTAGAAAGTCCCTCACGGTTCTGATGTCCTTAACCAAAGAGTTCCCTGATTCAGAAATACTGACGTAGGCTAAGAATGTCTCACACCCTTTCCTTGCTAACTTCTCTGCCGCTAACGTAGAAATCACATTAGTCAATAATCACGTCGTTCCCCAATCACGATTACCTCACGGTCTTTCTCGGTTCTCAAGACAACCCTTTTCGTCATACAATCCAGACTCACCCGGTGTTTAACTAGCCATTACATTCCCAAAATCAGATCGAACTCCCCAAAATGGAAGCTCCATTAGATCAACCAGAAACACTATCCCTTAGACCTACAGCGGAACGCCTCTATACAACTTATTAACCCGAACAGATTGCCCTAAAGAACTTAACAAGTTACCTCACTATCAGTACTCTCGAGTGGAATCCCCAAATATTCAAACACAGTACTAGTTACATATGAGTGTGTAAATCCTATGTCTATCAGTGCAAGATAAGGTACATTAAATATTAAAAATGTACCTGTAATGACGTTCAGTGCATCTCTATCCTTATGGCGATGAGCAGCATAAACCAAGGCAGGCTGCCTTGCCTCAGAAGGTCCAGTACCTCTGCTTGGTGCTCTCGGTCCTTAGCCTATGTCTTTACCACCCCTAGCCAAACCTCGGCCCTTAGGTGGCTGTTGAAACCCTCGACGGCTGTGTAGCCCCAGTAACCAAAGCTTGCATTTGATCAGTTCTCAATAGACAATCTCTAACACGATGCTCAATGGACCCACATCTCAAACATGCCCCAGTGGTCTTCCAACACTCGCCCGAATGACGTCTACCACAATGTCCATAAAGTGCCATCCCAGTAGGTGACACAAGGGACCAAACTCTCACTGGCCCATCAGACCTGGCCTTTTTCTTAGTCCTCATACCAGAACTCAAGGGCTCTAAATCCCTCTTACTCTTCCCGCTGTCTCAGTTTTGGCACTCAGTGCGCTTTACTTCTTCGGCGATCTTCGCCTTCTCCACTAAAGTAGAAAAATCACCTCCTTCTGCGGAACTATCAAGACTCGCGAACTGTCCCTGAGACCATCCTCAAATCGGACACAGCGCACATACTCGGTCGCCACCATGCTTCACGCATAATGGCTCAACCTCAGGAACTTGGCCTCATACTCAGCCACTGAAGGGTCTCTCTGGGTGAGATTGAGGAACTCATGAGACAGCGGGACGTTATGGCCAAATTTCTTTAAAACAAAATTTAAAACCCAATCCACAGGCGAGTTTTGTAATCTGGCTCTGATACCACTAAATGTAACACCCTAAATCTGTCCTGGACGTTATGGCCAAATCTGGCGATGTCATATGAGAGTGTTTTTCAAAACGGGTTTAACGAGTAAAAACTGTTCTAGTCGCTTAATCTTGGTTTTACCATGGAGTAAAACACAAGGTCTTTATTGTCATTAAGATGTCTCTCTTTTACACGGAAGCTTTAGAAACATTCCATTTTAGGAAAATTATTTTTATTTACAAAAACCTTAGTTTTTAAGAAAACCGTGTTTTGAAGAGTTGCAGTTTAAATAATCATAAAATCGTATAAAGTTCCAAGTTAAAACCAAACAATCCAAGTCCAAAATTACATCAAAAACCCCAAATAAGTAATAAAACTTGAAGTAAATGGAAAGTCAGTCTAAAGTTTTACATGTGGCCACCATCGTGTCCTCCGCTGCACCGATCTGTCAAGACTGCAGATTACCTGCATAGATTAAACAGAAAAGGATGAGTTTTCACAAACTCAGTGTGTAATCCCCACAGAAAACATACATAATAATTATCAGAAGTCAGAAATAAACAATCTGGGACCGGAGCCCATTACAGAATCAGTTCGGGCCTTAGCCCATTTAGATGCAGAACTAGATATAAATTAGGGCTTTAGTCCAATCAGATACAAATGCAGAATGGAATATTAGAATCCTCCCCACCAACCTCTACACACCATCTCCATCTAACCCTACACACCATGTGGAGTTAAAATTGACCCATCCATCCCTACACACCATGTTGTACCGAAACGCGGCACATAAACAGATATTTGCAGTTGTGCTGGCTGATAATAGGCTTAAAAGCCTTTCAAACACTTCCTCCAATAAGTCATCAACCCATCCTGATGCAATGTGACATACAATGAATGGCATGCTAATATGCAACAGTCATTCACACAATCAGTTCAGTATTATCAAACCTAGTATAGATATCACATAATAGATCACACGTTTAGGGGTCCAGATAATGCTTAATGACCCTACGGTAGGTCACAGTTGACGTGGGCGACCCGTGCAACCTTACAGAAATATTTTAGAAAAATGGGCTCACACGCCCATGTGGCTTGCCCGTGTGAGCCCACATGCCCGTGTGATTTATACGCTTAAATTGGCCTTGGTCGTGTGGATCACACGGCCTAGCCAAAAAATCCCACATGCTCGTGTGGTTCACCCATGTGGGCCCACACGCCCATGTGGCCCACACGGCCCACCTGATCGAACCTGTGTCTCGCACACAGCCCCATTTCCCATCACACAGTCATGTCTGCGCCCGTGTCACGCATGCACGGCCTAGTTCATTCACCACATGAACGTGTACTGCCACATGGTCTCCCATACGGGCGACCACACGCCCGTGTGGCGTCAATAGTTTCATTTTTTGGCTTTTATCGATTCTCATTTTTTGTGTTTTTGGGTACATATCTGGTTCTATTTTGCCGTAATGCTACCCCAAGACCACCAACACCTAAATCATAATCGTCCAACATTTTCGAACCCAAAAATGAGTCTTACAACCAATCCTAAAATCATAGAAGCAACTCACCACCACTAAAATTAGCACAACTCTAATTCAAACCAACGAAACGCTACTAGCAGCCTCACGAGCCTCACGAGTGGCTCTTCAACAGCAACCAAAACCCTATTAAAACACTTCATCAGAGTAACATACGAGTTTAGTGAACCGAAAACTTACCACACGTGCCCCAACAGTGAATAATAGGACGATTGAAAGCAAGGAAGAATGAATAGTTAAACAATGAGGGAAACAAAGGGATTACGGTAGCACAAGGAGTAATGAGAGGAGAATTTGACAGCAGAAAGAGAGGAAAGGGAGAAGGGGAGTAGTCGAATTTTCTCAAAAAGAAAACAGCATTGACTAAAACTTATAACCCCCAATCTTTTTCTCCTTAATTCTCTCCACCAACTTTCTACTACTCTAATTTTCAGTCAAACACAAATTCTAGCCAAAATTTTGTAACAAAAGAATAGAATAGTACCCTTGCCATAGTGGAGTTTCGAACCCAAGACCTTTCACATATAGACACTCCACTTAACCATCAGACCAGCAGGCCTATTCTGCTAGAATTTTACACACAATCAAATATAAGCCTATTGAATAAAAGGAAGGCTTTATTTAGAAAAAGCCAAAATTTGCGCAAGTCAAGGCTTGAACTTGGGACCTCTCACACACACCCAGAACTCTTAACCACTGAAGCAGATTCAAATTTGTGTGTCATATTTATTCAAAACATAAATTAAAAACTTGGGGCGTTACAGAAGCTCCAGTGTTAGTTCAGACAGAATCTGGTAAAGAATTTGTAATCTATAGTGATGCATTGTTGAATGCTCTACGCTGTGTTTTGATGTAGGAAGGCAAAGTCATAGCTTATGCCTTAAGACAATTGAAGCCACATGAAAAGAATTACCCAACGTACGATTTTGAATTAGCAGCGATCGTGTTCGCGTTGAAGATTTGGGGCCACTATCTATTTGGAGAGAAATGTCATATTTATTCAGATCAAAAGATTTTGAAATATCTAATGACTCAGAAATTTTTTGAATTTGAGGCAGCAGAGATGGTTGGAATTGTCAAAAGATTACAAGCTAGTAATTGACTACCATCTGAGAAAGGTCAATGTTGTTGTTGATGCATTAAGTTAGAAATCTTTGTTTGCTCTACGTGCAATGAATACTCAGTTAGCCGTATTTGATGACGGTGCGATTGTAGCTGAGATGAAGGCGAGACCGTTTTTTTACAGCAAATTTGTGAAGCTCAAAAAGTTGATAAAGAAATGTTAGCGAAACAAGCTCAATGTGATGCGAACCCTGATTCAGAATTTTGGGTTGATGCTGATAATTGTTTGAGATTCAGAGGTCGATTATGTGTCCCGAGAAATTCAGAGTTAATTTAGATGATTTTAACCGAAGCTCATAGTAGTCAGTTATCTATTCATCTGGGAAGTACGAAAATGTATAACAATCTAAAATAGCTTTATTGGTGGTCTGGTATAAAGCGTGATATCTCTGAATTTGTTTCAAAATGTTTAATCTGTCAGCAAGTCAAAGCTGAGCATCAGGTACCGCCTAGGTTACTGCAGCCGATTATGATTCCCGAGTGGAAATGGGGCAGACTCACTATGGATTTTGTATCGGGTTTGCCCCTGCCTCCCAATAAGAAAGATACGATATGGGTGGTTGTAACACCCCGAACCCGAAACCGACACCGGAGTCGAACACGAGGTGTTAACTGACTTTAACCCCTTATAAAATTTATTTTCCAGACACTGCCCAATCTGTTTACTAGTCGTTTTAAAAATCATATCTTGAGTTTCGTAACTCGAAAATCAGTTTTGTAATTTTTCCCAGAAACTAGACTCATGTGCCCATCTATGTATTTGTTTCTAGAATTTTTGGTTGGGCCAATTAGTACAGTTTATTAGTCAAAGTCTCCCATGTTGCAGGGGTCGACTACACTGACCTTTGCCCATTACGACTTGGATATCTCCCTGCACGGGGCTTCAATACTGATGCCGTTTGTTTCTATGAAAACTAGACTCAGAGAGGAATCTGTACACTATGGTACGACCCCTAATTATCTCTGGTTAATTTATAATGAATTTCCAAAGTCGGAGCAGGGAATCCAGAAACCGTTCTGGCCCTGTCCCACAAAAATCTGATTATCTCTTAATATACTGCCCATATGATCTTTTCGTTACTTCCTCATGAAAACAGACTCATCGAGCTTCGATTACATAATTTATTCATCAATTAATTCCACTCCTACTATTTTTAGTGATTTTTCAATCTCATGACACTGCTGCTGCCAGCATCTGTTACGAAAGTAACTAGGTCCATTTCATGCCTACCCTTGATCCAACTCAATCGAACATTCGTGCCATTTTCGCATGGCTTAAAGTTTACATGCCAAAGTTCAAACACAACGTAATAGCTTATACATGCCAAAATGTTCTTCTAAGCTAACTAAGAAGAAAGTACCAAAACTTGCTATCCGGTGTGATGACTTCGATGACGGCCTGACCCCGCAAAAATAGATGTGTCCAAGCAACCTATAATGGGTGACAAGGAAACACCGAGTGAGTTTATAACTCAGTAAGTCATAAGCAATGCACTACCATCCATCAATAACATTATCACAAGAGGAAACAAAATGGAACGAGACAATTTACTCCATCCATACCGAACCATACCATAGTTCCTCCAACCTATCGATTCAGTTTCATATCAATTCATGCATTCACATTCCATATACTCATCAATAGGACATTGAAGCATTTTCATAAATCAATTTATTTTCGTTACGATCAAACGACTAAACGGCCTTTCACCCATCCTACGATAAATTTTATGTACGTGACTTCAAGTATATTTGTCACATAGGTTCAAACTTACCGAGCTCAACACCAAGTATAAGCATAGCACCTATTAGCCATGTACTCAAGACACTTACCCGATCCGCTGTCCGCGATCGACTCAATAGTGTCGCACACATAGTGTCCATAATGATTCACGAATGTATATTGAGTCCGCACACTCAGTGCTATATAATCAACTCGCACACTTAGTGCTACGTAATCAAATCGCACACTTACTGCTACATAGTCAAACTCGCACACTTAGTGCCGCATGGTCAATTCGCACACTTAGTGCATCATATTCATTTCGCACACTTAGTGCAACATAGTCAAATCGCACACTTAGTGCTGTACAATTTAATCCCGCGCACTTAGCGCCAATCTCATGGTCATAAATGGTTATACCCGCACGTTTAGTGCCGAGATCAACAACTCAGTACATCTTACCTCTTTTCTTTTCATTCAACAATTTCATCATCACATACGTACATGCATATATATATGTACATTTATTCATTCCATTCAGCATCAATACATAAACATTATGACCAATTGAAATAATACCAACTACATGCTTAATGACTTACCTTGTGTTGGGTAAGACGGTTCCAACTCGGCTACTCAGTGATCTTTTCTTTGCCTTTGCTTGATTCTCCTCCTTTAGCTCCTTGAGCTTAATCAATAATTCACTAGTTTAACCATCTTGTTAAACATTCATAATTCAATTACACATGCTTATGTATGTTTGTATATTCGGCAACCATCCTCACTAATTACCCATTTAGTCGATTATACACATAATTAAAGGTAACATCCCGAATGGGCATACTTGTGTATATATACATATATATGTATATATATATACTTCGGAATGGGCATCACAATTAGATTTAACACCACCTTCATACTCAATTAGATGGCCGAATGTATGTATACATGTACAATGTCAACTATAACATCATTTAAACACCTAATTTCATCTCATGAACACTTAATCGAATTTTCCTAATCTAGCATATTTTCACATCTATTTGTAACATCATGTAAATCCACATATAATTACATTTTTTAAGTTCCACATCTTAATGCCCATTATAGCCACTCCCATATTCTAAATCTAGCAATCGGCAACACCCACCTTTCCACTATGTTAGCCGAATACTCATTCTCTTCCTAGTCCTAAATTCGGCACCTCCAACAAAATAGCTTAACAATTTCAACTTTCATGCTAACATAACAAGCAACTTAACACATCCATATAACTAGCATGCTAATAGCATCAAGGTATCAACTAAAATTTTTTTCAGCTCCTTAGCCGAATCCTAACTCTCCAACAACCCCAAATCCAACCATGGGATAGATAGAATTTAGACTCATCCCCCAAAGGTTGTGTAAACTTCCAAAAATATCATTGAACATACCTTGATCTAAAGGACCACCTTGGCCGAATCTTGCTTCCTCTTCTTCCTCTAGTTACGACAATTGCAAAAGAAAGAAAACATGAACACTCCTTCTTCCCTCCTCATTAAGCATTCAAACTCCCTCATTTTCATGCCACAACATCAAACACTCCTCAGATACAAGCAATGGCCGAACTCTTTCCAAGTTTTTCTCCCCTTCTTTTCTTGGTTTTTCAGCTAGGAGATGGCAAGTATGACACCCTTTTTTTTTGTTCACTTTCCTATTATTATCCCCATCATTTGTTAACCAAAAGAAAACATATTAAATTAGAATGAGTGGAGCATCATCACTCCTTGGCCGGCCACCATGTATTTTATGGGCAATTTGACATGCAAAGCCATGCTTCCTCACCCTATTATTAATTACTCCTTATAATTCATCTATCATCTTTTCTAACCTCGTCAACTAGGTCCTTTTTGAATTAATTCACAATCCTAAAGCTAATATTAAGCATTTAATTTCTCATATATTCACTGTCACACAAAAATTTATGCAATTAAAACACAAAAAATAAATTTTTGGCTCGGTAATGTGGTCTCGAAACCACATTCCGACCCGGGTCTAATTTGGGTTGTCACAACTCTCCCCACATAAGAAATTTTCGTCCCCGAAAATCTTACCGGTAAATAATTTTGGATATCGATCCTTCATAGAGTCCTCAAGTTCCCAAGTGGCTTCTTCAATTCCGTGTTTATGCCACAATACTTTCACTAATGAGATTTTCCTGTTTCGTAGTTCTTTTACTTCATGTGCTAAAATACGAACTGGTTCTTCTTCGTAACTTAAATTAGATTGAATCTCGATCTCCGATGGAGGAATTACGTGAGATGGATCGGACCTATATCGTCGAAGCATCGAGACATGAAAAACGTTGTGAATCTTTTTGAGCTCAGGGGGCAAAATTAATCGGTATGCAACGGGTCCAACTCGTTCGGATACTTCGTACGGACCGATGAACCTTGGACTCAATTTGCCCTTACGACCAAATCTAAGCACCTTCTTCCAGGGTGAAACTTTGAGAAACACTTTGTCTCCAACCTGATATTCAATGTCTTTTCTTTTCAAATCCGCATACGACTTTTGACGATCCGAAGCGGTTTTCAAACTTTCGCGAATTACTCGAACTTTCTGTTCGGCATCCTTAATCAAATCAACCCCAAGGATCTTACTTTCACTAAGTTCAGTCCAAAATATTGGGGTACGGCATTTACGACCGTACAAAGCCTCGTAAGGTGCCATCTTAATACTTGATTGAAAACTATTGTTGTAAGCGAATTCAATCAAAGGTAAATATCGTTCCCATGAACCATTAAACTCGAGGATGCAACATCTCAACATATCCTCAAGTATCTGAATTATCCGCTCGGATTGACCATCGGTTTGTGGATGAAAAGCGGTGCTAAAATGCAGCTTGGTACCCAAAGCTTCTTGCAATTTCTTCCAAAATCGCGAGGTGAATCTCGGATCTCTATCTGACACGATAGAAATAGGTACTCCATGTAATCTCACAATCTGAGAAACATACAATTCGGCTAGTTTATCCAATGAAAAATCCGTACGCACAGGGATAAAGTGAGCCGACTTAGTCAGTCTATCAACAACAACCCAAATCGCATCCTTCTTACTTGCTGACAATGGCAGTCCGGACACAAAGTCCATTGTGACTCGATCCCATTTCCACTCGGGTATCATGATCGGCTGAAGTAATCCTGAAGGCACTTGATGTTCTGCTTTCACTTGTTGACATATTAAACATCTCGAAACAAAGTCGGAGATGTCTCGTTTCATACCATGCCACCAAAACCGACGTTTCAAGTCGTTGTACATTTTCGTGCTCCCGGGTGAATTGACATTCGGCTACAATGGGCTTCGTTCAGAATCATCGGAATGAGTTCCGAATTCCTTGGAACACACAAACGACTTCTAAACCTCAAGCAACCATCATCATCAATCTGAAACTCCGATTCCTTGTTCGGAACACACTCAGCTCGTTTTGCAACCAATTCATCATCGACTTTCTGAGCTTCACAATTTGATGAGTCGATAATGGTTTGGCTTTTAATTCAGCTACTAACACATTGTCAGGTAGAACAGACAAGTGTACATTCATCGCTCGCAAAACAAACAGTGATTTCCGGCTTAAGGCGTCCGCAACCACATTAGCCTTTCCCGGGTGGTAATCAATGACAAGCTCGTAATCTTTCAACAACTCAAGCCAACGTCTTTGTCGCAGATTCAAGTCTCGTTGATTCATCAATATTTGAGACTTTTGTGATCCGAAAACACATGGCACTTCTCGCCAAACAAATAATGTCGCCATATTTTCAATGCAAACACAATGGCGGCTAGTTCGAGATCATGGGTCGGATAATTTCTCTCATGTGGCTTCAATTGTCTCGACGCATAGGCCACAACTCGACCTTCTTGCATCAATACGCAACCCAACCCAAGTAGGGATGCGTCACTATAAATGACAAACTCTTTACCCGATTCGGGTTGCACCAAAATTGGAGCTTCAGTCAAATGAGTTTTCAGTTGATCGAAGCTTTTCTGACATTTCTCCATCCATTCGAACTTAACATCCTTTTGAAGTAGCTTCGTCATTGGTGTGGCTATCATCGAGAAACCTTTGACAAATCGTCGGTAATAACCGGCGAGCCCTAGAAAGCTCCGGACTTCGGTAACATTTCTCGGAGGCTTCCAGTTAAGTATGGCTGAAATTTTGCTCGGGTCAACTCGAGTACCCGATGCGGATACCACATGACCCAAGAAGCTAACCTCTCTTAACCAGAACTCACACTTACTGAACTTAGCATATAACTGCTTATCCCGCAAAATTTGCAACACTAGCCTCAGATGCTCAGCATGTTCGGTCTCATCTCTTGAATAGACCAAGATGTCATCAATAAACACAACTACGAACCGATCCAAATACGGCCTGAAGATCCGATTCATCAAATCCATAAACACCGCAGGGGCATTAGTGAGCCCAAACGGCATCACTAAGAACTCGTAGTGACCGTACCTCGTTCTGAAAGCAGTTTTGGGTACGTCCGAATCTCGAATCCGCAACTGATAATAACCCGATCTCAAATCTATCTTTGAAAACACCGATGCTCCCTTTAATTGATCGAACAGATCATCAATACGCGGTAACGGATACTTATTCTTTATCGTCACTTTATTCAGTTGACGATAGTCAATGCACAACCTCATGGTTCCGTCCTTCTTTTCACGAACAATACTGGTGCACCCCAAGGTGAGAAACTCGGTCGAGCGAAACCTCTATCCGTCAATTCTTGCAACTGAGCTTTCAACTCTTTTAACTCGGTTAGTGCCATACGATACGGAGCGATCGAAATTGGCGTAGTTCCAGGTACAAGCTCAATACCAACTCTACCTCCCGAACAAGTGGCAAACCCGGTAACTCTTCAGGAAAAACATCCGGGTATTCACAAACCACCGGCACCGATTCGGGTTTCTTTTCTAACTCCTTGTCATCAAGTACATACGCGAGGTATGCTTCGCACCCTTTCCTACATATTTCTGGGCCAACATTGCTGATATTACAGCTGGCAACCCCCTTAAGTCCGCAGACTCAACTCGGATTATTTCGTTATTTGCGCACCTCAAATCGATAGTCTTGCTTTTGCAATTCACAACCGCATCATGCGCGGTTAACCAATCCAAACCAAGAATAACATCAAACTCGTCGAACGGCAAAAGCATCAAATCGGCCGGAAAATAGGATTCTCGGATTATTAGAGGGCATCTCTTACACACTTTATCAACAAGTACGCATTGACCCAAAGGGTTTGATACTCGAATTACGAGCTCAGTAGACTCAACAGGTAGAGTCTTACTGGTTGCTAAGGTTTCGCATACATATGAATGAGTAGAACCAGGGTCAATCAATGCAATCACATTAGTATCAAAGAGAGTGAAGGTACCAGTGATGACGTCGGGGGAGGATGCCTCCTCTCGTGCGCGAATGGCATATGCTCTAGCAGGAGTACGGTTCTCGGCTCGATCGGCCGTATCAGAGGCCCCCCTCTGACTACCACCCCTGCCTCCTAAAATTCTCGGTGGTCTACCTCTAGATGTCACTCCACTAGGTCTTGCACCTTGAATCTTATTCTTCTCATCCAGCTCCGTGCAATCTCTAATGAAGTGGTCCTTCGAACCGCATCCGTAACAGGCCCTGCTAGTAGACTTGCTCCAACATTCACCTAGGTGTCGTCTTCCACATTGGGGACATTCAGGTTTCTCGTGACGATTATTGCCCACACTAGCTACCGAAGTAGCTCGGGAGCCCATCGATGGTCTTGCCCTGATGGAAATTCCCGCAGTCGCCCTCGACTTATTAATGTCCTCCCTGAACTTCTTTACAGCTGAGAACGGAGCTTTACCCGTCGATCTTTTACGATAATCTCTAGCTTCAAATTCAGCCTTCCTCTTCTCCTTTCCAAGTTCTTCCGCCTTGCAGGCCCGTTCGACTAGTGTTACGAATTCTTTTATTTCCAAAATACCCATAGTAGCTTTAAATCTTCATTCAATCCTTCCTCGAATCTTTTGCACATAGCAACCTCATCAGCTACACACTCCCGGGCATACCTACTGAGTCTTACGAATTCATGTTCGTATTCAGATACAGTCATACGGCCTTGCTTGAGTTCCAAGAACTCCTTACGCTTCTGATCAATGAACCGTTGGCTAATAAATTTCTTTCGGAATTCCGTTTGAAAGAAGTCCCAAGTTACTCGCTCGTTCGGGACTATGGAAATCAAGGTCCTCCACCAATAGTAGGCTGAGTCTCGCAACAAAGATATAGCACATTTTAGACATTCGTCGGGTGTGCATGACAATTCATCGAACACCCGAATGGTGTTATCAAGCCAGAACTCGGCCCTTTTGGCATCATCAGTTACTATGGCCTTGACCTCCTCGGCCCCACGCTTCCTAATCAAGTCTACAGGTGGCTTACTCAGCCTCACAGGATCAGCGACTGATGGCATTACAGGCTCTTGGGGTGGATTATTCAAATTTGGGAATTGTTGGACAGCCGGGTTGGTTCGGGCATATTGCGCGACCCACTCATTCATCATGGTAAAGAAGGCTTGTTTAGCCCCCTCACCTTGATTATTCGCAGATGACTGAGGTTCAACAGCGGCGTCCCTTGTGCAGGAGCAGCCGCTACGCTCTCAACGTCATCCGCTAGGGTTCTTCTTCACCGGGGTCCATTTACTAATCAAAACAAAAACATTTCAACCGTCAGAAGTCATCACACATTTAAACATTAACATTCGGCATGTATAGCTAGACTCATACGCGCTATGGTAGTCCTAGAACCGACTAAACCATGGCTCTGATACCAATCAAAAGTAACACCCCGAACCCGAAACCGACACCAGAGTCGAACACGAGGTGTTAACTGACTTTAACCCCTTATAAAATTTATTTTCCAGACACTGCCCAATCTGTGTACTAGTCGTTTTAAAATCATATCTTGAGTTTCGTAACTCAAAAATCAGTTTTGTAATTTTTCCCAGAAACTAGACTCATGTTCCCATCTATGTATTTTTTTCTAGAATTTTTGGTCGGGCCAATTAGTACAGTTATTAGTCAAAGTCTCCCATGTTGCAGGGTCGACTACACTGACCTTTGCCCATTACGACTTGGATATCTCCCTGCACGGGCTTCAATACTGATGCCGTTTGTTTCTATGAAACTAGACTCAGAGAGGAATCTGTACACATATGTACGACCCCTAATTATCTCTGGTTAATTTATAATGAATTTCCAAATTCGGAGCAGGGAATCCAGAAACCGTTCTGGCCCTGTCCACAAAATCTGATTATCTCTTAATATACTGCCATATGATCTTTTCGTTACTTCCTCATGAAACGACTATCGAGCTTCGATTACATAAATTATTCATCATTAATTCCATCTACTATTTTAGTGATTTTTCAATCTCATGACATGCTGCTGCCAGCATCTGTTACGAAAGTACTAGGTCCTTTCATGCCTACCTTGATCCAACTCAATCGAACATTCGTGCCATTTTCACATGGCTTAAAGTTTACATGCCAAAGTTCAACACAACGTAATAGCTTATACATGGTCTTCTAAGCTAACTAAGAAGAAAGTACCAAACTTGCTATCCGGTGTGATGACTTCGATGACGGCCTGACCCCGCAAAAATAGATGTGTCCAAGCAACCTATAATGGGTGACAAGGAAACACCGAGTGAGTTTATAACTCAGTAAGTCATAAGCAATGCACTACCATCCATCAATAACATTATCACAAGAGGAAACAAAATGGAACGAGACAATTTACTCCATCCATACGAACCATACCATAGTTCTCAACCTATCGATTCAATTTCATATCATTCATGCATTCACATTCCATATACTCATCAATAGGACATTGAAGCATTTTCATAAATCAATTTATTTTCGTTACGATCAAACGACTAAACGGCCTTTCACCCATCCTACGATAAATTTTATGTACGTGACTTCAAGTATATTTGTCACATAGGTTCAAACTTACCGAGCTCAACACCAAGTATAAGCATAGCACCTATTAGCCATGTACTCAAGACACTTACCCGATCCGCTGTCCGCGATCGACTCAATAGTGTCGCACACATAGTGTCCATAATGATTCACGAATGTATATTGAGTCCGCACACTCAGTGCTATATAATCAACTCGCACACTTAGTGCTACGTAATCAAATCGCACACTTACTGCTACATAGTCAAACTCGCACACTTAGTGCCGCATGGTCAATTCGCACACTTAGTGCATCATATTCATTTCGCACACTTAGTGCACATAGTCAAATCGCACACTTAGTGCTGTACAATTTAATCCCGCGCACTTAGCGCCAATCTCATGGTCATAAATGGTTATACCCGCACGTTTAGTGCCGAGATCAACAACTCAGTACATCTTACCTCTTTTCTTTTCATTCAACAATTTCATCATCACATACGTACATGCATATATATATGTACATTTATTCATTCCATTCAGCATCAATACATAAACATTATGACCAATTGAAATAATACAACTACATGCTTAATGACTTACCTTGTGTTGGGTAAGACGGTTCCAACTCGGCTACTCAGTGATCTTTTCTTTGCCTTTGCTTGATTCTCCTCCTTTAGCTCCTTGAGCTTAATCATAATTCACTAGTTTAACCATCTTGTTAAACATTCATAATTCAATTACACATGCTTATGTATGTTTGTATATTCGGCAACCATCCTCACTAATTACCCATTTAGTCGATTATACACATAATTAAAGGTAACATCCTGAATGGGCATACTTGTGTATATATACATATATATGTATATATATATACTTCGGAATGGGCATCACAATTAGATTTAACACCACCTTCATACTCAATTAGATGGCCGAATGTATGTATACATGTACAATGTCAACTATAACATCATTTAAACACCTAATTTCATCTCATGAACACTTAATCGAATTTTCCTAATCTAGCATATTTTCACATCTATTTGTAACATCATGTAAATCACATATAATTACATTTTTTAAGTTCCACATCTTAATGCCCATTATAGCCACTCCCATATTCTAAATCTAGCAATCGGCAACACCCGCCTTTCCACTATGTTAGCCGAATACTCATTCTCTTCCTAGTCCTAAATTCGGCACCTCCAACAAAATAGCTTAACAATTTCACTTTCATGCTAACATAACAAGCAACTTAACACATCCATATAACTAGCATGCTAATAGCATCAAGGTATCAACTAAAAATTTTTAAGCTCCTTAGCCGAATCCTCACTCTCCAACAACCCAATCACCATGGATAGATAGATTTAGATCATCCCCAAAGGTTGTGTAAACTTCCAAAAATATATTGACATACCTTGATCTAAAGGACCACTTCCATTTGTTTCTTCTTCCTCTTTACGACATTGCAAAGAAAGAAAACATGAACACTCCTTCTTCCCTCCTCATTAAGCATTCAAACTCCCTCATTTTCATGCACAACATAAACACTCCTCAGATACAAGCAATGGCCGAACTCTTTCCAAGTTTTTCTCCCCTTCTTTTTCTTGGTTTTTCGGCTAGGAGATGGCAAGTATGACACCCTTTTTTTTTGTTCACTTTCCTATTATTATCCCATCATTTGTTAACCAAAAGAAAACATATTAAATTAGAATGAGTGGAGCATCATCACTCCTTGGCCTGCCACCATGTATTTTATGGGCAATTTGACATGCAAAGCCATGCTTCCTCACCCTATTATTAATTACTCCTTATAATTCATCTATCATCTTTTCTAACCTCGTCAACTAGGTCCTTTTTGAATTAATTCACAATCCTAAAGCTAATATTAAGCATTTAATTTCTCATATATTCACTGTCACACAAAAATTTATGCAATTAAAACACAAAAATAAATTTTTGGCTCGGTAATGTGGTCTCGAAACCACATTCGATCAGGGTCTAATTTGGGTTGTCACAGTGGTTGTTGATAGACTGACCAAATTGGCTCATTTCATTTCAGTACAAATGGACTATTCGCTAGATAAGTTAGTTGGTTGTACATTTCTGAGGTTGTGAGATTGCATAGTGTACTATTTCTATTGTTTCGAATAGAGATCTGAGGTTCACATTGCAATTTTGGAAGAAACTGCAAGATGCACTAGTACAAAGCTACACTTTAGTACTGCTTTTCATCCAAACAAATGATCAATCCGAACTGATTGTTCAAATACTAGAGGATATGTTGAGATGTTGCATTCTTGATTTTGAAGGTACGTAGGAACGATACTTGCCATTGATTGAATTTACGTATAATAATAGCTTTCAATCGAATATAAAAATGGCACCATACGAAGCTTTATATGGTCACAAATGCTGACACCTTTGTATTGGACAAAGCTTAGCAAGAATAAGATCCACGGAGTCGAGTTGATCAAAGAGACTAAATAGAAAGTGAAAGTGATTCATGATAGTCTGAAAGCAGCGTCAGATTGTCAAAAATCATACGCAGACTTGAAACAAAAAGATATTGAGTTCAGATCGGGGATAAAGTGTTTTTAAAAGTTTCTCCGTGGAAGAAAATACTTCGGTTCGATCGTAAAGGCAAGTTAAGTTTGAGATTCATCGGACTGTATAAGATTATCGAGCCTATTGGGCTAGTTGCCTATAGATTGTTGTTGCCACCTGAGTTAGAAAAGATTCATAATGTATTTCATGTATTGATGCTTCAATGATATCGATCTGATCCTTCGCATGTGATTTCCCCATCTGTATTGAGATATAGTCTAATATGACATTGAAAGAAGAACCGATCCGAATTTTAGATTACGTGGCCAAAGAACAGAAAAATAAGAAAATTCCATTACTGAAAGACTTATGGCATCAACACGGGATTGAAGAAGCTTCATGGGAGCCCGAGAATGCTATGAGAGAGTAATATCCAAACCTATCCAAATACTAAGGGGAAGAGTTGTAACAGCCTGGTTTTAGCTAAATCGAATAGTGGTTCCAGAACCACAAATTTGAGGTCATAAAATTATTTAAATTTATTTTTGGTTTTTACAGCATGTTATTTGATATGTGTGAAAATTTCATGATTTAATTTTACCGATTGGTTAGTTAATTTAATAAAAGACTAAACCGCGTAAATGCAAAAGTGACATACTAATTGTTTAAGTGCTCATTTGCCATGATTTATTTAATTGGATGTCCTTATAATGTTATGTGACCAAGATTAGAGTAAGTGGACATTTATGGACAACCATTAATTAATTTATAAGTTAAATAGCCATGAGTAAAATGTAAATTATGTATTAATGTTAATAAATTAAAATAAAAAAAAGGTTAGTGGAGTGTTCATCTTTGTTGCCAAAATTGAAGAAGAAATAGACAACCATGGCTATTTAGGGTTCGGTTGGTATGTGATTTTTGTTCGGTTTTTGATGATTTTTATATTTTGAGATCGTTGCTTCGTATATTAGCTAGCTCATGCTTTAATTTTCAAATTTGATGATGAATTTGTGAAATGTCGTTGATGAATATTCAAGCTTTTTGTTGTTTGATGATGAAAAATAAATATTTTTTGTTAGATTTTCATAGTTTATTAAGTGATTTTTGATAAAATGCTTATTAAGGATTAAATTGTGAAATTTGTAAATTGATAGATTAAAATGTGAAATAAATAGAATTAATGGGCTACTAAGGACCTAAGGAAGATTCGGCCATGCTTGGGTTTGATGAAATTTTGTGTATTTTGTGTTGTTTTGAAATAGAGACAAAATTGTGAAAATGTGAAATGTTAGGGGCTAAAGGGAAGTCAAAAGTTGTTGAATAGTTATTCTGATCCGTTTGTTTCCGTATGAGGTAAGTTCATATGCAAATAATTGTTTTTAAATTTAAATGTATATTTATATATGTTGCTGAATTGAATTGAGCATTGGAGGACTTATTTTAGCATGAATTGATTGGTTACAAAGTTGAAAGCCCCGTTTGAACCTTAAGATAGTATAGGATACTAATGTCATGAATTAGGATTCGAGGTGTGATTTAGTGTAAGACCATGTTGGGACATTGCATCGATATGAGATTATGGTAAGACCCTGTCTGAGACAGAGCATCGATATGTGATAACATGTAAGACCATATATGGATATGGCATTGTATGTGATATATGTGTTTTCAAGTATCCTTAACGATTCCGAATGGTTCAATGGCAATGTCAAAATGAGACCGAATGTGAATTTGAGCTAAATGATTCAGGTACGTATGAAGTTTATATGTTCATTGAAAAATAAGGTAAGTGAAGTTACTTAACATGTAATATGGATTATATGAGAAAATTGATTGTATATGTGTATGAGATTATTAAATGTGGCTTATTCAAATTGAATTATTAATGTTCTCGTGATGATTTATTTGTTTTACAGATATATAAAGCTTACCTTGTGTGTCCTTTCATTGTTTTATAGATATATAAAGCTTTCTTTTCCTCGATCTAACTTTTATTTGAGTTTCTAAATCTATATAAATGAATTTAGCATCAATTTATTCACTTTCTACTCAATTGAATCAATTCACATCTTAGGCAAAATTACCATTTTGCCCCTATACTTTTCATAAATGACAATTTTGCCCTAAGCTCGGAAAAATGAAATTCATGCAATTTAATCCTTATTTCAAGCCTAGCTGAATTTTACATGTTACAATAACAGCCCATGAATTTTACAAAAAATCAGAATTTTTTCCATGGTTTTACCATTTTTTTCAATTTAGTCTCTAAATCATAATTTCATCAAAATTCTCTTTGTAAAAGTTGTTTACCTATTAACAACCTTTCATTTTCTACCATAAATTTTAAAATTTTAGCATTTACATCCATGGAAAAGTTTCTATACTTTGATATCTTTACAAATTAATCCCCAAATAGATGGATTAAGCTTTCCGAACTTGAAAATATAAAAATTACTAAAAACGGGACAAGGGATGCTTACCCAATTAAGCTAAGAAAGCTTGCTTGAATGTTTTTCCTCTTTCCTAGGGTTTCCATGTTTTAATTTGGGGAAGATGATGAAATAAGATGATATTTCTATTTAATTTAATTATCATCTTTTAATTTTTCCACTTTCCAATTTAGTCCTTTTCTTTTTCTAATTTTTCATGGATGATTCAGTAAAAATATCTACTAACTCCATTAATGGTCTAATTGCCATATAAGGGCCTCAAGTTTTGAATTCCATAGTATTTGGTACTTATAGCTACTAGACTCAACTTTTTGCATTTTATGCAATTTGGTCTTTTCCATAATCGGTAAAATTTTCTTATCAAAATTTTATATAACATTCCTATCATAATGCAAACCACGCTATAATTTAAAATAATTTTTCTTTCTGACTCGAATTTTTGTTCCCGAAACCACTGTTTCGATTTCACTGGTAATGGGTTACTACAATTCAACTAAAGTACACAATAATTCATCAAAAACTCTTACCGTGTTTTCTACCAGAACTTAGCTCCCTCTGGATCATCTTTAGTTGTACCTCAGAACTCTTCAGCCTCATATTTTTTAATTACATTGACTAGAGGCTTACTCACTTGTACCAGATCCAAACCCTGAGGAACTACGGCGATCGATTGGGGTACAGGTGGGGGTGGAGGCCGTTGAGCCATAGGATTTGTTCTCACAAACTGCGTAAAGCATTCGGACATCATCTGGATGAAGGCTTCTTTAGCCTCTCCTCCCTTAGCCTCAGACATGGGTCTACTACCACTAGACGCTGCTCCGTGAACGGAGGCTTGCGCGTTAACTTTCTACTTCATCGGAATCAGCTCGGTTGGATGATAACTTATTTATATGAAAACATAGTTCAATTTGAGTTAGGAGTTATTACACTGTCGTAGGTAATATGATGGTAGTATTTCTAGACTCCATAGGCTCTATTTTTAGCCCGAGAACTGACTAAACTGTAGCTCTGATGACACTAAATGAAGCACCCCTAACCCGTATCCATGTTGAATTAGGGCTATACAGTATTACTATACAAACAGAACATTTAACATAATTTCATAAACTATTATAAACATCATATAAAACAACCATTCACATACATATATCCCTCAATTGAACCCTCGAGGCTTAGAAATACCTTAGAAACAATTCAGGACCAATTGAAATCATTTGGAAGTTTATGAAAAAGTTACAAATTTTGGAACACAAGGGTCACACGTCGTGTGCTAGGTCGTGTGCCTCACACAATGAGACACACGGTAGTGTCTTCGGCTGGTGTAACCTTCGAACTAGGATACATAATCGTATCTTAGACGTGTCCTCACTCGATAACTTTCTGAGTATGGTCACATGATCGTGTCACACACCTATGTTCAGGCCCTGTAACTGACTAACTTGGGTGCATAAATATCTTTAGGGGACACATGGTTGAGTCACACGCCCCGTGTCTCAGTTGTGTAAACCTAAAATTCACCCCAAACAAGCCATTTCCAACACCACATCATGCATAAACCTTTAGGCCTCATGTGCACATAATCAAAGCAACAAAACCCTATCAAAATATACATGTTATAACCAATTCAAGAGTCCTAAAATCAGCTAACCAATATGCAATACAAGGCACCTTAAATGAAAATATCAAAAACTTACCTAAACATGCATATTCGGTCACATTTCCTTTGTCAATTATAATTCAATTCTACCAAATCATGCCAATAACATGACCATTAACACATCACTATAAACATACCAATTCAACCATTAAACATTCAACTAAACACCATTAGAAGTTCACCTATATATGCCCATTATAATCTTGGCCAAAACATTCAAAAACTATCGATATTTATGCTGGATAGTGTGATAGATTCTCTGACTAGCTTTCAAACTGATCGAGCTTGCTGATAATCTATAAAACATAAGAAAGAACTATGCAAGCACATAATTCTTAGTAAGTTCATAGAAAATGAAACACAACTTACCATTTCTTTGCATAATAAAAATTATTAACATAATACTTAATGGTGTGGCATCTTCATATTCGACATGCTCTAGGTCTGGTATACGGTTGTTACATTGGGTGGTATTAGAGTCTAGGTTCAATAACTTTCAAACCTAGGTGATTGCTCTGTGATTGGAGTTTCGTAACTCATAAGTTTTAAATTTCCTAGCTTTATAAAATGGCTGATATAACTCTGTTTTGAATTGCATGAGTATTTCTTGTTTGTAAGGCATGAGGGGTAGGAATGGGGACACATTCCTTAATTCTAAAACTTTCTTTCAGGAACTAGACTTGGATCATTTCCCCTACTCACACCACTTATTTGTGTGTGTAATGCTAGATAATTAAATATGCATCCTACACTTTGAATGTAGAGCTAATGCTTAGGAGGATGGTACATCCTCCGCACCTCTTGTGTCGCCGCCTAGGGTAAATATTCCTAATGATAATGTACACCCTCTGATGAAAGTAATAATTGGAGTGTTTCAGCGAATTGTTGGTGCTAACCCTATTCCTACACCAGCCAATCTTGCACCTGTGAATCCGGCTTGCCTCTTGACGTCTTTGGGCGTCGGGTGGTAAAGAGTTTTTTAGAGTTAAAAAATAACCATTCAACCATAGCTATACTTGTTGGAAGAATCGAAGGGACCCTCGAACAGATGTCATGTTCTAACGAGATAAATTGGTTGTACTGTGTCCCTACTGATTGGAGGAACATCAGTGGTGGAATAATGTTAAAACAGTACAACCATGTCGTTTAAACTTGGGATTATTTTTAGTGTGTTAGGAAGAAGTCTATCAGAGAGCAGTATATGGAAGATCGGACTGGACTTTTTGGATCTTGTGACTATGAGCAGAGTTTGTGCGCCTCAGTTAGTATGCTCTTGAGATGGGGTTGACTGGGAAGGATTGTTGTAAAGGTTCTGTTTCAGTCTAAATTAGGGAGATTCATGTTTATTTAATGGACCAAAATACAGAGTTGTTTGATGAGCTTGTGGAAAAAAGCTAAGGTTGTAGAGGAGACTTTGGCAGAGCCAGCTTGTTCGATAGTGACTGAGATTGGTAAAAGGGCTTCCAATGGTGCTTCTAGACGTCCGCCCAATAGGGGGCGTGATAGTTACGGCTCTGGTAGGGGTGCAAGACGTGGGTCTCGACCGCGTCAATCTAAACAGCAGAGTAATGCTGTGACTACACTGGTGGTTCTAGATGGTCGCTTTGTGCTCATTGTGATCGTGGGCATCTTGCAGAATACCATAAGTTGACAAGTGGATGTTATAAGTGTGGTTCGAAAGAACATTTTCTTAGGACTGTCTGAATAGAATAAAGGTAGCACAGACTCAGAGTTCGACACCTGCTACTACTCCTGCTAGGGTCTGGTCGCGGTAATATGAAGACGTTGCAGCGATTGTTGTTCATATTTTAAGCCTAGTTTTATCTAAATCAAATTGGTTTTGGAACACAAATTCGGTCATAAATTTAGTTTTATATTATTTTGTGTTTACAGCATGTTCTTTGTATTGTGAAATTCCGTATTAATTTTCAATTGATTAGTTAATTTAATAAAAAGACTAAATCGCTTAAAATGAAAAAGTGGCATACTAATTTATAAGTCTTATTTGCATGATTTATTTATCATGTCTTATAATTTGTTTGGCCAGACCAAAGTAATGAACATATAGACAATGTGACAGACCATTCTACCCTGTCGGAATGTTCGGGACGCTCAACCAAGTCGCAGAAATAATGAATATAATATTTATGTTAAAATATGTGATATGCATTGTGAAATTGAATGCTTTGATTTTTGTCAATTTGAATGTGTTTCTAAATAAAAGGACTTATGTGAAAAGCTTTGAGTATATGTGTGGCTTATTTTAAGTGATTAATTATTGAATGATGCAAATAAGTGGGTTTGCATGTCAATTTGCCACTTTTAATGTTACTGGCCGACCATGATGGTTTTGATGAGCAAAATAAGCATATTTTATATGTATAATAATGAATTTGGTGAAGAATTTATTGATATATTCATTATTATATAGTTTATTGATAAAAATAAAATAAGAATTTGGTGAAGAAACAAGAACTCATCTCTGTTTCTTCACCTAGCTGAAATTCATAAAAAGAAGAAGAGTGAAGGATGGTTTTGGGACCGTTCAGTCAATTGGAGGCAAATTTGAAGGTAATTTGATGTGGTTTTGTAAATTGTTGATGAATTTCTGTTTCTCTTCTTTTTCTAGTCGAAACCACTTGATAAATTTAGTTTATGAGGCATTTTAGATTCGGCCTTAGTGAAAATGAGTGAGGAAATTTGAGTTGAGGATAGAAGATAGTAAACGAATGTTCAATGGACAATTTGATACCAAAATTCATATGTTTATGAGCTTGTTTTGAAAAGTATGTTACATGTGAGTGATTAGTTCATGAAGGGATTTTCAGTTATGTTTGTTTTGTATGAGTAATGGATTGTTGAGTTCATGCTATTATGAATAAAATTGATTAAGAGAGGCTTGAGATAATTAAATATGCATGTTGGTGGTAAGATGAGCATTCGGTTTTTATCGTGGAAGCATAGGGAGCTTGTTAAAAGTTGAATTTTATAAAAGTTAAATGTGTGTGTGCTTGTGCTAGTGCCGAATATGCCTCGGGTGATTTAGCATTGAGTTTGGTGTTATATGAATTGAGTTTTATGGTATTGGATTTTTTTAAAAAAAATCCCTATCCTGTAACCATTGCCGGAATAGGACGAGACATTACCAAAAATTAGGAATCGGATCAGAACAGTAAATTTTGAACCTTTTCTTAAATAAAAGATCATTTATTTATATAACTAATAGACACAAACAAAGATCGAATTTAAAACTTATAAAAGTAAACTTCCATAAGATGCCATATTCGCATGGCTTATATACAATAGTCAAAAATCATTCTAATTATAGTCTATCCTATACATGCCATAAGCTAAGTCCAAATCACATGATTACCACAATAGTAGATAGTGTGACGAAGTGCTGACGACCCCCGAACTAATAGTAAGAGTCAACGATCTACAAAAAATAAGAGAAAAATAACATTCAAAGTAAGCTTTCATAAACTTAGTAAGTCTTAAGCAATTTAAACAGTTGAACTTAAAAAAAAAACCAAATGTTCAAATCACATAACACTTTCTGAGTACAATACTATTTGGCCGATTATGCAACAAACACATATCATTTTACTCCGTTTATACTCAAACTCATATAAACATAGTATTTACAAGCTTCTGGATTAACTTTAATTCTTTCAAATTTCACTAGTGTA